>NC_142082.1:112068513-112206013 GCF_054644295.1 Miniopterus natalensis | reverse complement strand
AACTCCAGTCCTAGAGCACAGTATCAAGGACTATGTTCACATGCCTGGAGCACCAATGTTTCCAAGTAAGGTCTATGCCTGGTGAAGGACAAGGTGACACTAGTTCTTAGGAAGATCATTCAAGTGGAAAAAGAGTACTTGGATTTAGTCCCATATAAATTATCTTTCTAATCACATGAGGATATATTCCATATCTATATATAATAAAAAAATTCTTGAAGTGAAATAAAACATACCCAGGAGAGAAGAAATTCTCAGGAGCTATTTTCCATCAACCTGTTTTTATCTCCCGGAATTCATTCTCTTCCTTTACTAAGAGATTCCTGTGAAAGTATGACTCAGATCTTCCAGCAGCTCTTGACGAGTATGTCAGAGACACATTTCAAAACTGATCGTACACATTCTGAGACTGCTTATTCACATAGCATTTTCTGACATGCTTTTCAGTGTTCTGGAAAGTTAGTTGCTTCTTTATTTCACTCCCCACTCCTCAGATGTTTTTCCTTTATTTTTAGCTCCTCATTGTAAAAGCAATAACATTCATAAAAATATGATGTAGACAAGCAACATAACATAAAGTAAACTCATGATTTAGCAAGAGATATCTGTTATGAATGTTTTTCAGGATGTTTTTCTAGTGTTTTTTTAAATGCACATGCTATTCATCTATATGTAGGAACCACATTTTGAATGCTATTATATTCAACTGTGTTAAGTCAATCCAACAGTTATTAACCATTTGAATTGTGTCAGATTTCCTACCATAAATAAGGAAGAGAAGGGATAATTAGTTTTAAATGAATTACAGATAAATAGCAAATCCATATGAAGAAACTGAATACTCATTTTGAACAATGTTTACTTTCATCAAATTGTATTCTCTCTCATACCTCCAATTCCTTTCTTAATCTTAGTTTGGTTTGTATCTTTCCACATCTATGCTCATCTGTACATGCACATGCACACATTATTTTTTCCTAATCAAACAAATATACACATATACACAACACCTTGATAACTTGCTTTTTTTTACTTAACAATATCTCTTTGGCATTATTTCAGATCAATAAATATAGATCTAACTAATCTTTTGAATAGTGGATTGTAAGCTTTGATTTTATTCTGCAAGTAGTAACTTAATATTTATTTACTAAGCTAGTATACCAGATGGGCAAACAGATTCATTACTTATTTATGATAAGGAGTCTCATAGGAATAACAATTTACTTGTAGACTGAGGCATTGCAAAATCACTCCCTGTGGCTGACAATTATTCAAAAGCAAGCTGTACAACATCATCTTATACACCAATGTTGCAATCTACTTCAAAGTCAAATACACAAGACCTAAAAATGGAAAATACTTTTATAAATTATTTTTCCTGTAAGTTAACTTTCAGAGTATATTAATACAAAATGATTTTTTAAAAAAATATGTATCATTACATGACATTATTTTTGGAATGAGGCAAATAATAAAATTAAATTAATTACAGTATTTAAGGAACTCTAAATTTTTTTTTTTTTTTTTTTAAGCTTGGGTTTTGTGTGTGTGTGTGTGTGTGTGTGTGTGTGTGTGTGTGTGTGTAAGAGGACTTTTTTTTGGTAAAAAGGCAAAATTGTTGTAGTAATTTACTATTGTTTTTTACAAGTTGAAAATGAAAGCTAGAGAAAAATGTGGTACAGTTAGACTTTTTCTTCTTTGAGGGTTCATCCAATAAAGCCTGATACTAAAGCTCACGTAATCTATTCAAGAAAGAAGACATAATGTCTTATAAATTTTCAGCTGGTACAGAAAGAAAAGAGAACAAAAAACTTTTGGGAAACATAGGCCTTTTTTTTTACAGTCACAATGAATAACTTGCCTAAATCAGTGGTTCTCATCCTGAGGTGATTTTGACAATGTCTGGAGACATCTGAAAGTCCCCTAAGAAGGATTATTTCCCCATTTTATATATTGAAAACCTGAGACTTAATAAAGCTAACTAATTGCTTAAAATAATATAATAGTAGTAGATCTAGCAGATAGTACAGTAAGAGTATTGTTGACTATCTCTTTTGAATTCTAAAAACAAAAGTACAATGGTACACCTTCTCTATTTATAAATAGGGAAGATAGCAATAAAAATAATGTGCTTTAACTAACACATAAAATTTTATTCTCAAGTACTAAAAATCATTATGATTTTTATAACTATATTTTACACTAAAAAGGATTAGGATTTGATCATTGAGAAAACTTATAATTGAGGATATTATGCTAAGTGAAATAATCCAGTCACGGAAAGAAAAACAGTGCATCATTCCATTTTAGGAAGTGTCTAAAAGAGTCAAATTCATAGAATTAAGAAATGGAATTGTGGTTGCCAAGAGCTTGATTGGGGGATAAATAGGGAGTCACTAATCAATGATCATAAAGTTTCAGTTAAAAAAGATAAGTTCTAGAAATCTGCTGTACAACATTGTCTATAGTCAACAATACAGTATTGTGCATTTAAAAATTTTGTTGTGAGTAAACCTCATGTTAAGTGTTCCTACCATAATAAAATAAAATAAAAAACAAACTGTAGTACATCCATACACAAAACTGAAAAACAAAACAGAAACAAAACCAAAAACTCGCTGATACATTCAACAACATGGATAAATCACAAATGTGTTTTGCTGACCGAAAGAAGCCGGATCAGAAGGCTACAGACAAAGTGATTTTATTTATAGGATATTCTGGAAAAGGCAAAGCTATAGGAATGAAGGAATAGATCAGCCAGTGGTTGCTAGGAGTTCAAGATGGGGGAAAGAGCTGACTACAAAAGAAAAGCATGAGGGGATTTTTTGAGTTGATGGAACTATTCTGTATCATGATTTTGGTTGTAGATACATGACTGCATTTGTCAAAACTCATAGAATTGTAAACCACGAGGAGTAAGTTTTACTGTTTTAACATAAAAATAAATTTTAAAATAATTTTTAAAAAGTCTTGAATTTTAAGTCTTTCAGGCCCTTATCAGAGTAGTCAGTTATTAAATGTTTGTTAAATTAATAATGGATAATTTGGCCCTTACTGAAGCTCGGCAACCTCTCATGGAACTCAAAGATGAGAGAAGTGTGCACCTGAGGAACCGGCTCTGATCAGCCTTCCTTTCCTCTAAGATGATCAGCAAGCCTTTACTTTCTTGTCTACACTACATGAGGGAGTACAGATAAGTTCAGCCTCAGCATTGTTATAAATAAGGTGAAGCAATTAGGCAAAATTGAAGGTGGAGGTTGCATAGGCTTAATTTAACTTTGGCATCACATTTCTTTTCTTGTACTTCCATAAATTATTTTTGAATAAAAATAGACTAAAGTTAATGGTTCTGTATTAGCAGAAGAAAAAAGTAATTGACACCCTGCAATCTCATATATCCTTCTATGAGAGACTTGTAACATGAGTAAATTTTAAAAGTATTACAAAAGATACTGGAAGTCATTGCTTCAGAATTAATTTCATCCATTGCAATTTGATATGTCTCTAATGCCTAACAGATGCACTCCTTTCTTTCAGGAAATGTAGAGTAACTTCCTCATTTTATGATTGCTAAAATGAAAAGTTAACAACCTAAACTTTTTACTGCTAAAATGAGAAGAAATATACTAGTTTTATCAGAATAAGAAAGTAATTCTATTTGTAGATAGTACAGTAAGAAGAAGACCATGTTTTATTTGTAGACAGGGCATTTCCAGGTATCTATTTTGACCTTGCTAAGCATTCATTCTTTGTGGCTAATGATACTTAGTTACCTGAGTTGCCTCTAGACAAGGGGTTAACAATTGGCTTTCATTGGTTGGGGAACATGTAGAATTTTTTCCTCACATACTGGTGACTATAATATAAAAGCTTTGCATAGCTTGTTTTACAGTTCCCATGGCTGCCAGTCAAAACTTTCTCCAATGTTCAGATTTAAGGTGATCTGAACATGGGACATAGTGACTACAATTTCTAATAAGCAAGTTGGGCCATAGAAGGGAACGGGCAATATTGGCTAGTTTTTTGGCACCATCAAAGTAAAAAATAAATAAATCTGGGGTTGGCTAAGGCCTGGAGTTGGCTGAAACAGAAATGAGAAACGTTACAGAGGCAGGTGGTTTTAGAAACTACTAAATAAAAATTTTTCTTGATGTCACTTTTGTGACTCACTTCACTAAATCAGGGTTCAAGTAAGGTCGCTTCCTCTTTATTTTCCCTATTAATTTCTGAGTACTGGTATGGGAGATTTGGGGGAAATTTTCCTGCAAGGGCCTGAACTCCCCTGATGCCCTGCCAAATAATGATTTTAATTTCTTATGGGGATAGAAAATATTAAAATTAAAAATGTTTCCAAAACCAAGTAAGCCAAAAATCTCATTAATCTTCCTATAGGATGTTTACACGACCACACTGAGGGGAAGAATTTTTTTTCTTTTAAGCAATCTTGTTGCATCTCTGCACTCCTCTGTTCATCTAGTTTGGGATAGTTGTGTCTTTAAGGTTTTCCTGAAACATTGTCCTCTGTAAATTCTAATGGATTAAGCTCTGTGGCTATGCCATTGATAAGCTAAAACATCCATACGGTTACCTTAGAGAGAGGTTAAAAACAAGAAAGTATCAGGATACTCCTAACTGCTACAGTGATAGGTCAGAATTCTTGCTCAAGTTCAGCCATAGGCTGCTGTGGCAGGCAGAGTCATGGCTCCATATGTATCTACGTCTTAATCCCCGGAAGCTGTGACTACATTGCAAGGCAAAGAGATTTTGCAGATGTGAGTCAGTTAAAGATCTTGAAATGGGGAGATTATCCTAGATTATTCTGGTGGGCCTAATAGAATCAGAAGGGTCCTTATAAAGAAAAGAGGGAGATAGAAGAGTGAGATGTGGGAATGGAAGCAGAGGTCAGAATGATGAGATTATTTGTAGGTGGGCAGCCTCCAGTAGGTGGGAAAGGCAAGGAAGTGGATTCTTCTCTAGAGACTTTAGAAGGAATACGGGTCTGCTGATATCTTGATTTTAGCCTAATGAGACCCATTTAAGACTTCTGACTTCCAGAACTATAAGATAATACATTTGTATCATTTTAAACGACCAGTTTTGTGGTAATTTGTTACAGCAACAATGGGAAACTAATACAGCTGTAGACACCCTCTCTTGTTCATCTGCCACAATAAGTAAGAAACACTAGCTTTGGACTCAGGACTTTAAGAACACTTATAATTTTTTGATTTCAGGCATATTGCTCAAAAAAGTGTGGGTAATATTGAATATGGTTGGGCATTGCTTTAGTAAGAAAATAAAATGTGTGTGAAAACATTTAACTGATTTCTGTTTCTTTTGTCCTATAATTTCCATTTATTTGTAATTAGAAGACTCAAAGTTCATATTGGTCATAGAGGGAAGCCTGTCCTAATGTTAGGTAGATAGACACATACCTATTCTTTTTTTTAAAATATGTTTTTATTGATTTCAGAGAGAGGAAGGGAGAAGGGGAGAGAGAGAGAGATAGAAACATCAATGATGGGAGAGTCCTCTTTGATCGGCTGCTTTCTGCATGCTTCCTACTGGGGATTGAGCCCCCAACCCGGGCATGTGCCCTGATTGGGAATCGAACTATGACCTCCTGGTTCATGAATCGATGCTCAACCAACTGAACCACTTACCTATTCTTAATAACAGGAGCACAATATCACCCCTTTGATCACCACCCATTTTAACCGTTCAGGAATCCCAAAGGTTAATCAATGCATAAAAAGGTGGGGCAGCCAGCTGTGCTTCTGTCCGTAGGGTTGAGGAAGAATGGAAGGCAGGATCAGTTCCCTCCAGCCTTTGCTGCTCTACTCTGGTCCACCCCCACAAACTGATGTTCGTTTCATCTTGGTTATGCCTTTGTTGGCACATGTCCTTGCCCAGGTCAAATTGTTATGCCTCACTTGGATTCCAAGGTGTTTGCACATATGTTCATTAATTATTCTTTAAACACAATTCCCAGGAAACTACAGCTCAAGCAGCTTTAAATATTAGCCACACACTCTGCTTCAACTAGCTCTTTTCCACAAATATCCTGTGTACTGAGCTTAAAGCAACAAACTGTCCTCCCCTGTCCTCCCAATGAATTCTTCTTTTGAGGTCAGAGTCATCTTTGTCCTCACTTACAGATTTCCCTAAATTCAAATCTTGGGACACATAGGCCAGGATCCATGTTCTTTCTTTCCCAGAGAACTGTGGATTTCTTGTGCTAGTAGATCCATTTCCTTCCCTAGGGATGGTTTGATGGGTTTTGTGGTGGGGACTGTTAGGGCCATTGGTGATGGATGCCCACTCTACCTATGTTTACATATGGGAAACCACTCAGATGATTCTTTTCAGGAGCAAAATGTCATCTTCCACAGTGATTCTGACTACCTTTATGGCAGGGAATCACTGTACTACACACTGTTTGACCGTTGCTTTCCATGGCACTGCATTTAATTTTTGACTTAACAGGAACCTGTTATATTTATATTGTGTTGAAATCTGACTCACAGCAACTTCTTTCCATTAATTCCTATTGCCCTTGAAAGCTCTCCGGACAATAGAAGAAATATGTAATGAATTCTCCTCACACACCCACAGTGTAAGTCTTTACTTCTCTCCCCAAACTTAGTCTCTAGTCCATCCTATGATGAGATTAGATTCTTCCTCACCACGGTCAGCACCCTCTGGGGAAGTACCAATGTGTTAATTTACTCCACATAGGGCTAAAAATGGTACCTTCCTCCCACCCCCTGAACTTCATACTGCTGTTAAGGCAGCCCAGAGATGAGTTCATTATGTTAGCAGCAATCTCTCACTGTTAATTCCTCAAACTCAGAGTCAAGTAAACTTCTCTTTAAGGTACTTGTATTGTAGTGTAGCCTGTGCCTGAGAACTCATTTATCTTTGTTCTTATTATTTCCAGTTTAGATTCCAATTCTTTCAACATCATAGTACATATGTTTCTGAATTATTTTCAGCTTTGATTATAATGCTCTCTATTGTCATTTAAATTTTTGAAAGTTAAAGAGGCCAAAGATACTTCAGACCCTTCCTCAGCTTACCATAAGTCCACACCATATTTTTGTGTGTAACAATGCACATAGACATCAATTATTGACAAAAAATATTAGTTTAAGAATCATAAAATCTTAGGTCTGAATTCATGTTTTGCTGTTACTAGTTGTGTGACCTTGGACAAATTGCTTTACTCCAGTATCCTGTGTATGTTGGAGATATTTATTGCCCACATTAGGTTTTTGTTGTGGTGTGTATGCATATATGTGTGTGTGTGTGTGTGTGTGTGTATATATATTTATATGTGAATGTATTTTGTGTGTGCATGTGTATCTATTGTTTTTATATGTGTGTATATGTGTGACATGTATAGGTGCATATGTGCATGTGTATATGCCTATGTGTATTATGTGTGTATGTGCATATCCATGTGTGTATATATGTTTGTATATATTTATATATGTGTGTATATGTAAGTGCACATGTTTATGTTTATTTGTATGTGTATATTATGTATGTGTGTGTATGTGTGCACACATGTATGTGCATCGTGCAGTGCATGCTCACATTCATGTGTGTGTATGTATTTTGGAAAATATTAGATTGTCAGTACACAGTAGATATTAAAGTTAACAAGGGAAACCAGTTATGGCTATAACTTCCACACAACACTGCAGTATATTAGGGTAGTGCCTGGCAGAGTACCTGGCATAATGAGTGTCCCCCTCAACCTCTATGGTAAATGTAGTTCAAAAAGGAAATGATGTAATCCCAGAATAGATTCAACTTCATGGACCTGTACTGGTTCCCAACGATTGTCTCTTCAATTCCTAAGTATTTACCCACCTTCTTTACTCTAACGCTTTGCTAGGGATTCGTCTACTCTCTTTGGCATAAAGTTTAAAGAATTTAACTTCTTTTACCTTTTTAAAAATGGAAAAATTTATTTGTCTTCTTCCCACCTGCCAGCAAGGCTTCTGTTCCCATAGTTCTTCAAAGATGACTATTTACAGTTCACTGATGTCATCTCAGCCTTCTTTTGGTTTCATAGAATAGAACCAAAGCCCTTTGAAAGTGCAGTTTTTCAGCCTCCTTCTCTAACTTGGACTTGCATTTCCTCCCACCAATAGTTGCTTTCTCCTTTGTAATCTGACAGTTATCTTTCTCAACGAATGTATTAGTAAGGAATCTCTTGATTATGAATGCAGTAAACCCAATTTTAGCTCTCTTTGGATAAAAAAGATAACCTTGGTTTACATAGCTGGGAGATTCGGGGGTAAAAGTTATTATAATCACAGCTGGATTCAGGGATTCAGAGGATGTCACCAGGAGCCTAGTTTTCTTGCTCTGATTGCCCAGAATCCTGATTGCTTCTGTGGACAGGCTTTCTACATGGTAGAGAAAGAGCTACTGGGTTGTGTTCACACCCAAAAGGAAGGGAATCCCCCTCTCTCTCTCTCTCCTTCGATCTATGTATCAAGCCTCCTGAGGAACGTCCGACTGGCCCTGATCGATCATGTATTCCTAATCACGACGGGGCAGGCCGGGCACTGTGGCACTGAGATGTGGGAGTGAGGCCTGGCAGGCAGAGAAGCAGAGATGTGCGACGAGACCGGAGAGGTTTCGTTTCCTGCCTCTCCTGAAGTTTCACCGTGTTGACTCCAAACCTCTCCATTGCTCCTGCATCACTTTAGAAAATCTATTTTCATCCTTCTTGGCAATTTTCACACACTTTATTTTATCCCCTTGGTATTAGTCTTCATTTGTTTGTGGTTACACGTTGGTCCTTCCAACATGTATAAATGACACCTTTACAATATCTCTGTTTACCTGGGAGCTGGCTAAGCTGCCAGAATGGCTTCCTTAGCTGCTTCTCCCTACCTGCATGATTCTCTTCTCAGAACAATGTGTTTAAAAGCCTAGAGTCCTTTCCTCCCCCAGTCTCTGGCCATAGCATCATGCCTATCTTCTCTCTGAATCTCTGGATATATGTCTCCTTTTAGTTTAAGCCATAGATCTAGCGTTACTCAGGGGTCAGAGCTCAGGCTGCCACAGACTGTAAGATGCTGTGACTGGCTTGGCCCTGCCCCTCAAGGATTCTCTCGTTTCCACTTTGCCATCCAGTACTCTCTTTGCTTGTCAGAATTAGGTCCTAAGCGGTAATTCCCTTCATTGCTTTTTCTGCCTTCTAAAAGATGAAGTTGTCAGTAAGATGTATCCAATGCTTTACTTTTAGCTGACGAACTTCCTGGAGATGTCTAGATAAGCACAATTCTTCATCACTTCTGTATCTTGTCTCTGTTTCTGTGCCAGATTTGTGATCGATGTCAGGATATCATCAGTTTTTTCCTTCTGCCTGGGATGGCTGTTTTTACCAGTTGTCACCCTGAGTCCACCCCCTCCAACCTAGTATCGTGTTGATGCTTTTTCTTTTTATCTCTACCCAAATGTTCTTTATCATTCTGCCACCCCTGACTTGGGTTTTTTCCCAAAGTATATATCTTCTTGACACAGAGTGCTACTCCCTTTGCACAATGCGGCACATTCCGGAAGAGTTGCCATTTGAGTATGTTATTTTGCCAAGATGCAATAAAGTCTATGAAGGGTGTTGGTTTTCTTGGGTGAACACCAAATTACATGTTTGGTATATTGGTATTCAAGCAACTAGGACCCTAAATGCTATGTCTTACTGCCTCTCAAATTATTTTCTCCTGTGAATTACTAGGTACATTCAACATTGGTTTCCTACTTAGAGTTTACCTGGGCATTCCCCTTCTTTTATTTTCTTTTTCTTCTATTCCCCCCCCCCATTTAAAATCCTCTGCAACAGACTGATAGCCCAGTGAACACACTCTTCACATTAGAAAAATTGATCAAATCTTATTACAGAAAATGCAAAGGAACAATTCTTATTTTTTCTCTTGTCCTATTGGGAATGCATACCATCAAATAATACTTAAACCAAGCAGGCCAATACACTGGGATTGTAAAATTCCTTTCTTTATAATGATTCTTATAATGGTGACCCATAGTACGTATGAGTTGTGGCCAGTGTTTGGTTTAACCCAATATACCACAGCACACTCAAAGCTATTCACACCTACAGAATATGCTCAAGGTGGAGCTTTTAAGGATTTCCCTGCCCCAAGGGCTGCAGCAGGATAACTGGAGAAGTGAGAACTGGTTCATCTGTAATAAAGGCAGGTCATGTTTGAAGGATGGCTGGTATCTGCTAGACAGAGAAGCTGCAAAAAAACAGGAAGGAGGGCCTCTATCTCTGCCTTCTTTTGCCTCTGTCCCTGTAGCTAGCTCTCCTGCCTACCGCCCCCCCCCCACCTTTCCTCCAGTCCCAAACGTTTCCCTTGCTCTTACTTCATCTCTGCCCTTGGTTATGAATCCCGGCCCTACCTTGATTTATGCCTGCATTTGGTCCTGCCCCAGACTCTTCTTCTATCCCAATATCTCCTGGCAGCCAAGGGCCCTGGGGACAAGAGCATTCTGAATTTGATATAAGAGTTTTAGAGCAGTGTGCTGAGGGCAGTCAATATTAAGTGTGTACCAGCTTCCTTTGCACTTCCTAGGGTGAAGCTGGAGAAAAGGAATCACTGGCATTAAACATTTAGAAAATAATTAAGGGGACTCCAAGCTGCTTTGGTTCTTTTGGTACATTTCCTCAAGTGCAGATTCAATCCATGTCAAGGATATGACAGGCCGTAGAGATGAAAGCACTGTACATGGTAGGGGAACTAGTATTGCATTGCAACAAGTAAGACTTAGCCCATGACTTGGCCTAGCTGCCTAAGTGACTTGGAAAAGCCTCTTATCATTTTTCAAGCCTTTGTACCCTTCTCTGAAAGATAAGGATGACAATGCCTCTTGCATCAGGTTGGGTATGTGGCAAAGAGGCTCTTAGAGGAAGTCAGTGTGCAGGAGTATTAGGGGAAGCTTTAATGTATGCTATTTCTTCCTTTAAAATTTATAGGGATCAAATCCTATGAACACAAGGGGGACACAATCAGAATGAGGCAGAGAACAAAGTCAAGCTTGGAGTTGTCCTGCATCGATTTAAAATGCCTGGACCTTTATACCTGTCTTAGTCAGTCTGGGCTGCTATCACAAAAATTCCATAGAATGGGTGGCTTAAAAAGCAATAATTTATTTCTTAAGTTCTGAAGGCTGGGAAGTCCAAGATCAAGATTTCTGACAATTTAGTATTTGGCGAGGGCCCATTTCCTGGTTGAAAGACAGCTGTTTTCTTGTATCCTCATAGGGTAGAAGGGGATGAGGGAGTTCTGGAGGTTTCTTTTATGAGGACACTAATCCCACTCATGAGGGCTCCATCCTCATAATCTAAGCACTCCCAAAGGCCTCACTTTCAAATACTATCCCATTGGGTGTTAGGATTTGACATGAATTTTGGGGAGACACAAACATTCAGTCTAGAGCAATACACCTGCCTCTGTGCATCACTGGGTGTGAGAAATTTGAGGATGGGTGTGGCCAATGTGATCCCTGAAGGGCTAAAAATATCTGCTAATTGTGAGGTCAGCTGCATGGGTGGAGAAAGTCATTTCTTGATGAGATATCTGAGACACACATCTCAGAGTGTTTTTCACCTGTTTAACAGGGGTTCTGTGAGACAAATTATTGTCTTACCTCCAAAACTTTTTACAAATGTTAATTAATTTTATAATCAATACCATGATCATAGAACATTTATTAAGGGCCTGCCCTGTGATAGGTACTTGATATGAATAAAAATATTGATCTCCAACTGTTTTTCTTTAATGTATGCTATTTCTTCCTTTAAAATTGATATTCTTCCAGACCCACTGCAGCAGTTCCTTGATCAGTTATTGAGGATCAGGCTATAGTTCACACGTAAATATTTATTGGATGCTAACTAAGTGCAGAACTTGGGGAAAAAAAATTTTTTTCTGCCATAAAGTTATTCATTGGCATTTTAACATTATAAATGGTAGAAGATTTATGGAAATCATTAAGCATGATAATTGCTAATACATATTTTTAATACACTATGCCATCATTAGAATAAACATATTTATATATTTTAGTACTTCTTGAAGAACAAAATTAAAAACACTTTTAAATAAAAACACTCCTCCTTGAAGAATGCATAAACAGTAGGACAATAACTAAGCCTCAGGAAAAAAATAAAGGGAAATGCCATTTGATATAGTTTATTATCAGTTGGGGAGCCAAAAATAAGTCAGATGTAATGGAATTTCATTATATGGCAGTGGAATTTCCCCCAGAGTTTTATTAAAAGCTTTAACATAGTTTGAACTCCTCAGTGAAGTCCAAGGGCCAGTCCAAGGACTGAGTCAGCATTTGAAGTAAATATGCTAATTTTTGAGTTCAACGAAGAAAATGTTATTTTTTGTGCATTTCCAATTGAAACTATCTTTTTATTACTTATAAACTGTTCAATGGAAACTAACTGAAAATTTTGATTGGCTATATTTAAATTTGTATTTCCTCAACAATCTGAGAACAGTTTACTTGTTCACTGATCGCAGTAAGAAGATTAAATTAGGAGTCCATGAATTAATAAAAGGTGCAGATCTTGATGCACAGTTTAGTGTAAATCATAATAGTGCTCATTCCAATTTGTCTTGTGTTTTACATTTTCAAAAGGATAAACCACATACACCCTAGATGTTTCATTAAAAAATGTTAGACAGCCCAACCAGCATGGCTCAGTGGTTGAGCATCTACTTATGAATCAGGAGGTCCTTGTTTGATTCCTGGTCAGGGCACATGCCCGGGTTGTGGGCTCGATCCCCAGCAGGGGGGAGTGCAGGAGGCAGCCCATCAATGAGTCTCATCATTGATGTTTCTCTCTCTCTCTTCTCCCTTTCTCTCTCTGAAATCAATAAAATCATATATTTTTAAAACATTTTAGACATATCTAAGCACAGAAATGAAAGCAAAGAGTGAAAAAATCCATAAAAATCCATTTTCACACACTTTCCTTGTCCTTCATCTTCTTTCCATGCAGGACTAACACAAAATGCTGTGACCTTACCACTCAAAACATGAGCCTTGGACCAGCAGAGCTGGCATCTCCTGGTTGCTTGTTGGAAGTGCAGGATTTCAGGCCCCAGCCCAGACTTACTGAATCAGAACCTGCATTTTAACAAGATCTCCAGGTGATGCCGGTGCATACTAAAGCTTAAGAAGCATTACTCTACAAATCTTTTGTCTCTAACAAATTCAAATTAAAGTTTTTTCTTAAATTATCCAAATGACTGCTTCCTCTCTTTAGTTGTAGAAATAAGTATGAATATAAAGTATTCTGAGGCATAAAACTCAATACAGAAATGTGAGTTGTTGAATTTAATTGCTGTTTTAGGTTCTGAGTAATTAATGTATAGGGTAGAGATAGGAAGCTTCTTTTAGAATAAAAACATTCAACTTTTCCAATTATAAAATATGGTTATTAAGCCTAATTTTATGTTTGCATATATTTGACTTTTTTTTCATCAGAGTAGTTTCCTAGAATGTTAAGTGGAGAATTCAGGAAGGCAGCGGAGAAAAAAATTCTCATTAAATAACATGATTTGACTACTGCTTATATTGAACGACCACCTTATGAACTATTTTCTCATGCCTTTGCATCAGTGAAATTTTGAAACAATGCTTTTCCCAACTTGGTTTCAAGCAGATAGCATAAGAGGATTTGCAGTCCTGCTCGGTTTATGATTCTCACATTATTGACTTTACTCTGCAGAGAGATGAAACAGGGACTCGAATGCAGTGGATGTTAAGGTTAAAGCCCTTCTTATGTCATTTAGAGATTGTTTTAGATTAAGGATCATTTGACCTTGAGTTATAGTGGTTGCTTTATTATCTGATCATGGTGCCTCCAATAAGAGGTTGTCTGATGCTTTCAGCACATTACCTATGTCATTCTAAAGCTTCTTGCCTCAGAATATCTCTCAGCATGGTTAGAAAAAGGTAAAGAGCTTAAATAAGCAAGCTATATTTATCAGCAATAAGCAGCAGAACCTGGAAATGTTCTATCCAGCAAATTAATCTATAAAGTGATGAATCTAATTGCATGATAACAGAACTGATTTTATATTTAAATTTACTTTTTAGTATTATTATGAGTGGTAATACTCTGCTGCTAATAAAAATATAGACTTCTGTTACAATATCATTGCAGTCTATATAAATAGGTCAGAAAAGGCTATGGTATTTCTACATTAAAACAATTTAGCCAAAGTAAAACTCACCATGGTATATTCTGAAGTAGGAAAACCACAGAAAACAGACCACACTTCGGACATCTTGAACAAGATTATATAGATGAAGTTAAATATGATTTGAAACTAAAATAAGGAAAGTTTAGTAAAACTGAAAGGTTTTATTCAGGTGGTTTAAGTTGAGATAATATCCCAAACACTGCAACTATGTGATCAATCAAGGAGGTAAAGAAGTGGCCAGTGAAAAGGGGGCAACAGATAGTAAAATGGATTTGGACACCGAGAATCAAGATTTCTGGCAGCTGCAGTTACAAGTAAGACAATGTTTAGGTTACACATTCACAGTTAACCCTAAAATTTGGGTTGCTAAGTAATGAAGCTTTTCTTTCTAGAGTACTCCCCACACCCCATTGCCACCCCGTTACCTAACACAATACATCACACGTCCGAGGTGTTCATTCCATATTTGTTAATGAGGATGAATTTTTACAAGTATTTTAGGAAATGATGATCGTAACATGGTCTCAGATGGGTCAAAATAATAGATGTTATTGAGTTCTGTGATAAATAAAGCAGTGCCAGAGCTTTTGGTTGTGCCACTTAAGAATATTTTTACAGATCACAGATTCTCTTTCTCTTCCTCACTCTCAAACATAATTGAGAAATGCTTGCAGCTCTGGCAAAAAGATATGTCAAATGTAGATCAAAGAAACATGTAGGTATTGTATTTTCTTAGCCATTGGTATGGAATGGGGTATCATAATAAAAAAGAATTGGCTCTTAGAGTAATAGAAAATTATTTTATATATTTTTCTGTCACAATTCAAAGCCAATGTTTTTCAGATATTTTCCATATCAACCAAAGGATTTCTGTCTTAATAGTGTATGATAATGGGCTTAGACAACAGGGTTCAAATTATTATAATAAGGTTACACCAGACTCAGCTGGGCTATAAAAGTAAGGACATAAAAATAGACTGGTCTTAATGCGTGACTCACCCTCAGGAGGGCATGTGTTTTTACAGTAGCAGTAATGGGTCTGCCCAGATCCATTTCTACTCTCTTGTCCTGCAGAGTCCCCGGTGCATTGTTCATTGGGAATTGCGACAGGCAGCATCTGATTTATGGGCAGTACTCGGGGAAGAAAGGGACAGTATAAGGCCTCTTTTTATAGGTATGGAATGACTGCTGAGGTTATTATAATTGAGGAGAATCTTAAAAACAGATGTTATCTTCATTAAAATACAGAAAATGTGAGTAATTCCATTAAGCAATACATAGCTGCCATTGCAGAACTCTGGAAACTAAGTAAATGGCTTATCTGATAAACATATATTATTGATTGCAAAATATTGGGTAAGTGTAACAACTAGACCAGGTGATGTATGAATCTCTCATGAAAAAAATAAAAGAGAATAAAAACTACCACAAATGTTTGTGAGAAGGGGAAGCAAAATGCTAAATAAGAAAAGAAAAATGAATAAGATATAGATGGCAATGAGGAGAAAGAATGTAAATTAAAGTTGGTATTTGCCTACCTTAAAACTAGGTTGATTGATTACCTAGGAGGCATTTATTTGTTTTACAAAGTGAAAGTAGCCCAGCCATTAATTCAGAGTCTATGAGTAAAGACAAGATGAAACAAAAACTGTTCCATATCTCTCAGACCAAGGTGATGGTGGAAATTAAGAGAGTTTATCCAGAGTCAACATTGGTTGAGCATAATCATTGCTCTATGAGAGCTCTAGCTTTGAAGGAATTTTTTAAAAAATTGAGAAAAGAGGGTCCTTGCTCTGACAGTCCAATTGAGAACTAAAAGCATGCATACATCTTCTACCTATAGAACAACTACAGGCCAGTGCAAATAGATAGAACTGAAATTATATTTAGCTTAGACCATAAAGAAGTGAACCTCTGATAAACTACCACTGATATATATTTTTAAATTTATCTTTGTTGTTGAAAGTATTACAATGTCCTCCCTTTTTCCCCCATTGACCTTCTCTTCCCCACTCTCCCTCCCTCCCCAGGCCTTCACCACACTATTGTCTGTGTCTGATATTTGAATGACATCTGTGGCCAACATGGCTTACTGTCCTAAGATTCGTGCTTCACTTTTTTCATGTGCGTTGCCATTAGGATGTGCCTGCCCAGTTGGGAGCTGCATCGAGGTGGAGCCTTATGTCCAGTTCTTGCAAATGGAATGTGAGCAGAAGTGATGATTTTCTCTTCTCCACTTCCTCTTTCACCATCGGTTAGCTGGAAGTAAAAGATTTCCAGGCTCCAGAAGATGGTGTGGCCATGAGACGGTAGGAGCCTGGGGCCCTGAATCACTGCCTGGAAAGTCACCCCTCTAACACCTGCTTTGAAGTATTCATGAAGAAGGAAACCGCTAACATTTCTAGGCTGTTTAATTTTAGTAGCTATTGTATCAGTAGAATGTGCCTTCTATATTTAATTATTTTTCTTTACCCTCAGATCACCAAGAAAAATAAAGATTACTTGGGAATATAGAATTAGGTGATGAACTTTCTTGGGACTTATAGTTGAACAAACAATGGCATGGCATATGTTAGAGTGGAGCCAGTTTAGTCCCTGAAGGGCCTATCCCCCTTTTTACGTAACATTTTTTTCTCCAACAACCTTGTTTGTTTATATTTTCCTCACCAAATCTAATCTTTATCCTTAGTACCTTACAGGGATTTCCAAACCTCTTCTACAGACTAGTGGGTTTGACTTCTTAGTTAACTTTATTAGTTCCTCATTTTCAAGCTTTAAGTAAATTCATAAACTGAAGGATGTTCACCTCCTTAAACCAAGTCTTACTGAAAATTTTCAAAATCAAGTGTCTTTGATGGAAGATATACCAATAAGCCCCTATTAAATTCCTTTATTTTTCTTAAAGTTTCTAGACCTTTTTGCTCACTGTCTCCAATTTCCCTATTCTTGTCTGCAGCTTTGCTCTGTCTTCCTCTCTTAAATCACATAGGATTGCCATACATTTAGTTTCCTTGATAAACAAAGGTGGTATAATTTACACTTAATTCTTTGTGGGCACTTGTCTTAGTTATGATTTTCCCCATGTAAAGGGCATTTAAGCTTCAACTATGGGAAATATTTAGACTGTCTGAAATGTTCTGATGCCTTTTCACTTCGAACTTTCCCTCTTCTTTTTTAAATTGCAAAGTACATCGGTTAACTTCTCCATAAAAGGCACTTTTGAAATAGGTTCATAAATTAAAATAGGTTTATCTCAGGGTATAAACTGTTTCATGACTCATGATATAAATATTACTTTCCCTCTATTTTAATACACATGTTCTCCAAATGCATACATCTTTAAGGTTTCTTGATTTTACAAGTGTAGAATTCAAAATAGTGAAGGAAAATATCTTCTTATCCTCTATTCTGAGAGCTTATCTACTGGAAAGCAACATGAGTCAGAAATGTCATGGAACAGTGGTTTCCAAACTTTGCTGCCCATTGCAATCACTTGGGGAATCATTAAAAAACACTGGTGCTTGGCTCCCACCCACCAGATATTTTGATTAACTGAGATGGGTGCAACCTGGGCCTCAAGGTTTTTAAAAGTTCTCCATGTGATTTTAATGTGCAGCAAAGTTTGGGAACCACTGTCTTGGAACATAGCCATTGGAAGACACCCAGACACATGAGACCAACAGGTCAAATGAAGGTCACTGGACAGATTTCTATGCTTATTAGTCAGAAGAAAAAGTATTTCTCCTGGTAGTGCAAACATTGCTGATAGTATTAAATACTATTAATCACCTTGATTCTCAAATAAATAAATCCAACTAGAAAAATAGGATCAACCTAACGTAATACTGTAATAATCTCAAGCATTAGATTTGTAAAAGCATCTTTCCCCAGTGATTGCTGGAGTGTTTGGAAAAAAGCCTTCCCTTTTTGCAAATTGTTTTTTGTCTTGACTACACTGTTTGCTTGTTTAAGCATTAATGATTTGATTTGGAAAGAAATAGCTTCCTGTTTGGCCCGGATTAAGAAGAGCCATCTTTATTCCAGCCAGAAATTGTGTACAAATGCCAGCATGTAAACAGTGTATCCCACAGCATTTTTTTTTTTTTTTTAACACCCAAACAAGTAAGGTGACACACATGGCTTAAGGGCTAATAGAAACACAAGCTGTAATGCAGAGTTGCAGTCGGAAGTGCTAAACTTCCCCTGGGACCACCAGGATATCTTCCTGCTCTTTGCAGATTGGCCTATTATTGGAATACATTTGTCCACAGTTAATCTTCAAAGTAATTAAATGGAAGGAAGTGGCTAAATCACCAAGAAAAAAGTGACTGATAGTAAGATTTTTATTACTGGTGGTTAGGCAGACATGTTAATTAAGGAGGTATCTTCCAGTTAATCTAGGCTACTGGATGTGTGTGTGTGTGTGTGTGTGTGTGTGTGTGTGTGTGTAAGCAAACTGTGTTGAAATATAAAATAAATCTCTAGTTTCACTATTCAATATTAAAAACAGGAATTTTTAAAGTCATCTGCCACTTTGGGAGAATTAGGTTAGATATGTATTTTATGTAGTATTCTGCCAGTTTAGTAAATCAAAATTATATTTTCTCCCCATTTTCTTACAAATGAAAAAATGTTTAATTGAACTAAGCCGAAAGTGGAACTCAGATCTTATAACCTCTTTGGTAAATGTTAGGTTTACTATGCCACTTCCATTTTGAGTGGACTCAGAAAAAACATGTTAATCTTACTATTTTCTTCTTTGTAAACTTGGGCAAGTCACTTGGCCTTTCAGTGAAATAAAGGACTGGGCCATAGGATCTTTAGGTTATTTCTAACTCTAACAAGCTATAGGTCTAAGAAAAAATATAAAAATACAACCAGAAAGCATGTGTGAAATGCTTAAATTTTGAGATATTATCAAAATAAATATGAATAAAAAATAAAAGATGCATAATAAAATATTTTACATGCATATTTGTAACCTTCACAGAATAAAATTATATGTTCTTTAAGAGCTTTATACTTGAGCAAAAATACAAAGCAATGTGAACTAGAATCTTCCAAAGATATTCATTTTTCCATGCTTCTTTGCATTTTTCAATGATTTCATGCATTGGAAATGCATTACATTTTCAGAATTTAATGCATTTAAATGAGGTAGTTCTAAACAGCTACCAAAAATTGTCCTTTTAAGTAATGGTCTATATTTATAAATAACTTTAAGACAGATGCACAAAATTAGATAATGAGTCGTCTTGGTGGCGAGAAGAAAATGAAGTGCCTCCATTTTGGAGATAGAGTGCATTACCTCTTTTAGGCCATCTGTGTATTGTTAAGAATGTCTCTCATTTAATGCTCTGAAAAAAATAGAATGGTTCTCTTGGCATAAAACGATCTGAATGTCTCACGGCTGGCTTGGTCATTTTGCGTGAGTTAAATATCGGGGAAGACTGGTGGACAGAATTATTTAATTCACAAGAATAGTGTTAGCTTTGTATGAGTATATTTAATTTTAATAGACATTAATTGAGCTCCCACTATGTTTCAGATCACATACCTGGGACACAAAGCTCTCTAACTCTAAGTTCCCATTTTTTTAGTAACTAACAGTCAAGAGGCAGATTGGGGGACAAAAAGAAATATATAAACTGTAACTCTAAAAAATATATATTTGACTAGGATTAAAAAAAATTGTTCTGGGACAACATAGGAAGAAGATATTAATTTTGACTGAAGTTATTGGATGGGATAAAGTTATGGACAACTTCACAAAAAATATAATTAAGAAACTTGAAGGTATATCAGGAGTTTTAATCATCAGCGATGAGCAAAGGCAAAACTATGGTGTGAACATGAATGCCGTGCCTGGGAAACGGTGAGCAGGCCAGAGGCCTGCACCATAGGGAGGCTGCGCCACAGGGAGGATGCACCATAGGGAGGCTGCGCCACAGGGAGGCTGCACCATAGGGAGGATGCACCATAGGGAGGATGCACCACAGGGAGGCTGCACCACAGGGAGGCTGCACCATAGGGAGGCTGCACCACAGGGAGGCCGCACCACAGGGAGGCCGCACCACAGGGAGGATGCACCACAGGGAGGATGCACCACAGGGAGGCTGCACCATAGGGAGGATGCACCATAGGGAGGATGCACCACAAGGAGGCTGCACCATAGGGAGGATGCACCACAGGGAGGCTGCACCATAGGGAGGATGCACCATAGGGAGGCTGCGCCACAGGGAGGCTGCACCACAGGGAGGCTGCACCATAGGGAGGATGCACCATAGGGAGGATGCACCACAGGGAGGCTGCACCACAGGGAGGCTGCACCATAGGGAGGCTGCACCATAGGGAGGCTGCACCACAGGGAGGCCGCACCACAGGGAGGCCGCACCACAGGGAGGATGCACCACAGGGAGGATGCACCATAGGGAGGCTGCGCCACAGGGAGGCTGCACCATAGGGAGGCTGCACCATAGGGAGGCTGCGCCACAGGGAGGCTGCACCATAGGGAGGATGCACCATAGGGAGGATGCACCACAGGGAGGCTGCACCACAGGGAGGCTGCACCATAGGGAGGCTGCACCACAGGGAGGCCGCACCACAGGGAGGCCGCACCACAGGGAGGATGCACCACAGGGAGGATGCACCATAGGGAGGCTGCGCCACAGGGAGGCTGCACCATAGGGAGGCTGCACCATAGGGAGGATGCACCATAGGGAGGCTGTGCCACAGGGAGGCCGCGCCACAGGGAGGCCGCACCACAGGGAGGCTGCACCACAGGGAGGCTGCACCACAGGGAGGCTGCACCATAGGGAGGATGCACCATAGGGAGGATGCACCACAGGGAGGCTGCACCACAGGGAGGCTGCACCACAGGGAGGCTGCGCCACAGGGAGGCTGCACCATAGGGAGGATGCACCATAGGGAGGATGCACCATAGGGAGGCTGCACCACAGGGAGGCCGCACCACAGGGAGGCCGCACCACAGGGAGGATGCACCACAGGGAGGATGCACCACAGGGAGGCTGCACCATAGGGAGGATGCACCATAGGGAGGATGCACCACAAGGAGGCTGCACCATAGGGAGGATGCACCACAGGGAGGCTGCACCATAGGGAGGATGCACCATAGGGAGGCTGCACCACAGGGAGGCTGCACCACAGGGAGGCTGCACCATAGGGAGGATGCACCATAGGGAGGATGCACCACAGGGAGGCTGCACCACAGGGAGGCTGCACCATAGGGAGGCTGCACCATAGGGAGGCTGCACCACAGGGAGGCCGCACCACAGGGAGGCCGCACCACAGGGAGGATGCACCACAGGGAGGATGCACCATAGGGAGGCTGCGCCACAGGGAGGCTGCACCATAGGGAGGCTGCACCATAGGGAGGCTGCGCCACAGGGAGGCTGCACCATAGGGAGGATGCACCATAGGGAGGATGCACCACAGGGAGGCTGCACCACAGGGAGGCTGCACCATAGGGAGGCTGCACCACAGGGAGGCCGCACCACAGGGAGGCCGCACCACAGGGAGGATGCACCACAGGGAGGATGCACCATAGGGAGGCTGCGCCACAGGGAGGCTGCACCATAGGGAGGCTGCACCATAGGGAGGATGCCCCATAGGGAGGCTGTGCCACAGGGAGGCCGCGCCACAGGGAGGCCGCACCACAGGGAGGCTGCACCACAGGGAGGCTGCACCACAGGGAGGCTGCACCATAGGGAGGATGCACCATAGGGAGGATGCACCACAGGGAGGCTGCACCACAGGGAGGCTGCACCATAGGGAGGCTGCACCATAGGGAGGCTGCACCACAGGGAGGCCGCACCACAGGGAGGCCGCACCACAGGGAGGATGCACCACAGGGAGGATGCACCATAGGGAGGCTGCGCCACAGGGAGGCTGCACCATAGGGAGGCTGCACCATAGGGAGGATGCACCATAGGGAGGCTGTGCCACAGGGAGGCCGCGCCACAGGGAGGCCGCACCATAGGGAGGATGCACCACAGGGAGGCCGCACCACAGGGAGGCTGCACCACAGGGAGGCTGCACCACAGGGAGGCTGCACCATAGGGAGGATGCACCATAGGGAGGATGCACCACAGGGAGGCTGCACCATAGGGAGGATGCACCATAGGGAGGCTGCGCCACAGGGAGGCTGCACCATAGGGAGGCTGCACCACAGGGAGGATGCACCATAGGGAGGATGCACCACAGGGAGGCTGCACCATAGGGAGGATGCACCATAGGGAGGCTGCGCCACAAGGAGGCTGCACCATAGGGAGGCTGCACCATAGGGAGGATGCACCATAGGGAGGCTGCGCCACAGGGAGGCTGCACCATAGGAAGGCTGCACCATAGGGAGGATGCACCACAGGGAGGTTGCGCCACAGGGAGGCTGCACCATAGGGAGGCTGCACCATAGGGAGGCTGCACCACAGGGAGGCCGCACCACAGGGAGGATGCACCATAGGGAGGATGCACCATAGGGAGGCTGCGCCACAGGGAGGCTGCACCATAGGGAGGCTGCACCATAGGGAGGATGCGCCACAGGGAGGCTGCACCACAGGGAGGCTGCACCACAGGGAGGCTGCACCATAGGGAGGCTGGCGAGTATGGTGGCTAGTGGAGTAGACTGAGGCAGAAAAGCATGCTGCGGCCAGACGTCAACAGACCTTGACTTTATTGCTAAAGGAAGCTGTTGAAAAGGGTCAAAAGGAAGCTACTATTAGCTTCCCTACTTTTACATGGAAGAGATGAGATTGGGTGAGAATTGGCTGATTTTCAAGCAGTAATAAGGGAAATGAAGAAAGACAAGAGGGGCTTCCTCAGGCAGCTCCATCAGTTGGTGGGTTGGCTGGTGATCGGCTCAGCTGTGATGACTGAGTTCAGGAGGTGTCTCTATTCTTTTTGTCTTTCACCCTTGAGAAGGCTAGATTGGGGCTTTTCAGAGCAGGGTGGTGTCAGGGTTCAGGAGGGTGAGAAGAAGATGCAGGGACTTTTGAGACCTTGCTTGAAAGTAGTGCGACATTATTTCTGCTGCACCGTATTGGCCAAAGCAAATCAGATAGCCAGGCCAGATTCAGGGGAAGAAAAATAGATTGACCTTTTTAATGAGAGAAGCTTCAAAGAAGTTGTGTCCATTATGTCCCACAAACCCATAAAAAAGTGCTTGGAATATAGTAAGTTCTCATTAAATGGTTGCTGAATGAATGCAAAAATGGAGAGAATGGGTTGGAGCCCTGAATCTTGGCATAGCAGCTACTGGGCATGGTAAAGGGAACCAATCATGAGTACATAAAAGAATTGCTGAGCCACACTAACAGTCCAGCTCAGCTTGAAAATTATAAATTTGTTTTAAAGCCAATTTTCTCCAACTGTTATGGTAGCTTGGGAGCTAGCCCACAGAAACAGATGGTTGGGTTGATCCAGGTTAGGGGCTGGCATTCTTCAAACTAGCAGTAGTAGGAGGAGGCTGCCCAATTGGTTCTGTGTCTCTACAACTCTCTGCTCACTCAAGGGCTGGTCACTAGCACTACACAGAATACTCTGTATCTCGAATTCCGAAGTAGTTCAGATGAGGGTATGACCGATGTGATTCAAGCACAGAGTGAAGCTCAGATACACATACACACACAAAATGAGGAATTTCACTTGTGTTCCTTGGAAAGCATAAATGGAATCCAATGTTTGAATTCTTTTATCTTTCTTTTGTAGTTCTCTTGTACACTGCCGGGGCCTCCATTTCCAGTTAGTCCTCCCCTCTGTCACTCCAGCTCTCAAGGAAGCTGTCCTGTTCATACCCCTCCTATTATTTTTCCCAGCTTGACTGAGTCAAATAATTTGTTTTCTTCTCTTGGTTTTATAGGCCTTTCCTTCACATACATCTAGAAACAGATTTGGAAGAGTCAGGCTTGTTTCCAAAGGTGGAGATGAGAAGAGGGAATGTGAGGAGATGCTCAGCCAATAACGACAGGGTCCTTTTAGGCAGCTGAGTGCCAAAGACTGTGGCTACTTCTATATTAACATTTTTCTTGAATGTAATCAGTCAGCCTAATCATACCTCCCTACATCGTGCTTGGTGTTTTGGACCCATCCTTAGTTCTTTGTTCTTCCCTCTTCAAGATGAGTTACCAATTTCTCTTCGTAACCTGGCTCGCAATTTCTCTTTTCCCAGGGTTCCTAGCCTAAGTCTAACCCCTGCCTCCATCTGTCATTCTCCTTTCCTAATCAGCAGCCCCATGCAGGGTTAAAGCAGCCAGGAGGGAGCAAGTAAACTGGAGAATCAAGAGTCTGGCGCTTGGATACAAGACACTGAATCAGAAAAGCTCAAGCAATAAATAATTTTTTTTAATGTGGGTAATAATGTTGCCTAAGTTGATGGGTGGGGACTACAGGAAGAGAAAAACTCTTTAGAAAAACTAAATTAAGTCCCAGTATCCTCAAAGAATAATATCGAAAGGTGCACTGGACATTGGTCAGTGATGGATGGGGTGAGTAAGAATAATCTCAATGGATGGAGGGTTTCAAGGAAGCAATAAAGATGATGGAATAAGGCCTGGAAGGAGCTGTGGGGAAGGAGAACCATGCTCTGCCTCCTTGAGGTGAGAAGCTGAGGGGATGCAGGGAGCAACACTTTTCTAGGAGGGTTAGAGGGAAGTGATAGAATCCACAGAAAGTTAACCTGACATGAAGGCAGTGTCTGGATAAAAGATTTTCTCCTTAATTTCTAAGTCACCGCGCTCACAGTCAATAGCAGTGTCCTCAGGCATTGTGCTGTTTCTGAGTGCAGTCCTGGGAATCTCAGAGCTGGTACTGTCTGGCTGCAGATTTCAGGATAGCAGTAAGAGGATATATTATCCTAAGTTCTGAGAATGTTACCTTGTTGGGTATTTTGTGACTCTACAGGGAATCTTTTAGCATAATTCCTTAATTAACTCTTTTATCAAATTGTTATTGCCCAGGAGCAGAACTGGGTGCTGAGGATATCAGAAGAAACAAAATAAGATTCCTGCCATTAGGCTGTTTGTGGGTCTTGCTAAGGTAAAAGACAAGCAAACAGATAATTAAAAATAAACTGTAAGTTATTTGATAGAGGTAAGCACCAGGTACTATGGGAGCACAGAAAAGGAGACTCTAACCGGAGTTGGGGACATGAGGAGGGATTAAAGATGACTGCAAAGGAAGGAGATGCTCAAGTTTGAAGGATGTGGTGTGTGTGTGTATGTGTGTGTGTGTGTTGGGGAGAGGGAGAGAGCTGAGGTCCAGGGGCAAGAGGGAAAACGTTAGTCAAATTAACTTTACTTCAACCCCACTTAATTGTGGGTAGTCATGGACTGAATATTTGAATCAAATTTAACTGAATCTCCAGTGTGACAAGACTTTCCATTCTTTACTTTCACAATGGAAGTGGAGCCAAGCCCGTGTTCACATATTGGCAACTGATCCTATGTAAACGGTGCTGCTCCCTGAGCTAACCCTCTCCAAGGCTAGGAGCACACTTGGGCTATTGATTGGATTTGATCACAAGACAGCTCCAAGGAAACCAGTACCAACACACCTCTCTCTGAGCACTCAAAAACAGCTTTTCCATTTTCTTTATTTGAATGGATCTTGTGTCTTAAATCTCAGGGCAGGCCAAATTTGAGAATTATCTGATTATGGTATGAATTATTAAAAAGTCTCACAAACACAGAAATGTTTGGTCCACCTCTCTACTTTATTGCTAACCACACATGGGCAGTAAATAATAGCAGAATTGTATAGTAGACATTTTGGCGGGAATGCAGAACATGAACGGAGGCTTGGCTGGTCATGATGCTCCGGTCAGCTTGGATTGCTAAGACGATAATTTATGTGACTTACACTTATGTCACTGAAACTGCAGGACTGTTTTCTCCCTATTCAAACTTCCAGAATAAATAGTGCTGCTTGTAGTGGGTAGCTCTGCTTGTTCTGAGCTATTTATGTCTCCTGAAAATAGAGAACAAAAGATAGCAAACCTTTTATCTTACGTTCACTATAATTTGGACAATTGCAATGTAGTTTCAGCTCTTAGTCTACAGTATTTGGTGGGACACCAGAATTATATTTATGACATCACAACTATTTTAAAAGAATGAAAGAAGAAAAATGGTTAAGAATTTAATAATGAACCAGTTTTTAGTTGTTTGAATTTTTCTTTTTAAAGATAAAAAAGATATAACATTTAACTTTCAAAAGAAAATATTTAATCTTCCACAAGCTTGGTTAGCTGGGGAGGAGGGAATTCTATTTGAAACTGACAGACAAAAAGGCAATGAATTTAATGAAAAGACTAGGTACTGTAATCTTAGGCAAACATGAGTCAAGGCAGTTCTGCCCACTAGAAACTGTTGCAGTAATCATTTCCTTTGGGACTTAAAAAAAATGGCTATTGATATTAACTGCTGAGTACCTACCAAAGAGTGCAGTTCCCAGAACTGTAATATTGTTAGTTAAGCAAGGAAGAAGCTGTAAATATGATAACTCTATCGGTGTCACTAAAATCTGTAGTATTTATTCCATTAGCAAATCAGTTTTTATAAAGTGAATACCTGCTGTGTGTTTTCCTGTTAGAGGATAGAGCTATGCATAAGAGAATAGAGCTATAAATAAGAAAGATAAAGTATCTATTCTCATGGAAATCTGAGACCAGCAGGGAGAGAAATAACACTCTAATAATGAATTAATTATAATTATGAATATGTATTATCAATAAGTATGTAGACGTAGGAGCATGTGCAATAGTGTAAAGGAAGAGTCAGGGGAGGGGCAGGGTGAGAAATAAGAGCACCCAAGTAAAGACATCCGAACATGCAAAGGGCCTGGGGCAGAAAAGAATATGCTTTAGCTCTTTGGAAGATTAAATGAAGGCGTGTGTGGCTAGAGAAAGAAAAACAGGGAGGAGAGTGGTACAAGGTAAGTGTGAAGAGGTAGAAAGGGCTAAATCACACACAGCATCATGAACTTGACAGAAAGAAAAGGGGGTCCTTTGAGAGGCTTAAAGCAGGGGAGAGGCATGATCAACAGTGCAACTGAACTGAATTTTAATAAAGCATACCGTTGTTGATTATGCAAGTAATTTTCCTTCAGTTATCTTTTTCTACTGAAGACATACTTTTCAATTAATTTTTATTCTAATTTGTTTTGCAGATAGTAAAGAAGATAATTTGTATGTAACTGATGGACCACATTCCTCTTAGCTTGAAGTCATTGTGATGGATAAGAATTTATAAGTAGCACATTTTCTGCCGGATTTAGTTATCTGTCATGTTGGGATTTAGAAGTGGCAGATCTCTTATCAGTGACCCAATACCAAATACCAGAAATGGATCCAGATAAATTTTTAATTAAAAAAGTGACATGTAGCCATGACAAAACTGAGGTGAATATTAAAACTTGTCTTCAAATACCTACAAAACCCAAAAAACATGTACCACAGATTTTTTTCAGTTCTAAAGGAGAAGTGAAATTTGCAAAGGCTGATAATGCTGCCTGAGCAACTTGCTCAGTGCGATACAAATGGGACTCACCATTAGGCCGTGAGGGCCCGTAGACAGGGCTTCATACTAGATTAAACACAGACAGTCCAAACTATAATACACATGAAGGGCTCTTCAAGATTTGTTGTCCCAACTAGTAGTAACCCCAAAGTTCCATTATTTTTAGGACAGTTTTGTGATAAATACAGGGTGTTCCAAAAAAATGTATACATACTTTAACAGCTGGTAACTCAATTTTGAAAATGAAATGTATCTTAATAAACACTGCCTTTATAATTATTCAAAGTGTATGTAGACATTTTTTGGGATACCCTATATTGTCTTGCATGTTAGGTACACTGATGATTTTTAGATAACCACATGACTCACTCTTATTTTAAGAAATTTTGCCATTATGTCTAGTGGCATCAATAATTCTTTTTTCTTCCCAGCTGTCACCAACTAGAATTTCCTCTCTTCTTCCATCTCACCCTGAAAAACTGAAATCAAATCCCTGGAACCCCAATTCATGAATTTAATGTCCAATACAACTTGTTTTTTGGTCTCCTTGAAGATGACTCTTTCTTTAGTCTTATAGTTTTCCCAAACCTAATTATACAAATTCATAAATGACTGAGATTTTGCTTAAAGGATCAAAATACCAAAACAATGAAGACCAGCTCCTAAGTTGAAGGCATTTCATTCCTGGTTTTCTTAATATTACTACTGGCTAAGTGTCTTAGAAGATATCAATCATGCCATGAACCTAATTTGGGTTGCAAAAAAAAGCGAAGGGGAAGCTCTTTATCTGTTTTATTTTATGATGGCCCAGAGAAGAAATGTCACTCATGAGGAGCAAGAGGCTGAATGATCCCTAAAGCACTATGAAGAAAACGATGATAATAGTGATTAGATAGCTTACCATTTTAGAAAGCTTACTTTGTACTATCCCTATGCAAAGTGCTTTATAGACATCATCTGATTTAATCTTCCCAATAGCCGCATAAGGCTGTATTAATATTGGAGATAAGGAAACCAAGGCTTAGTAAGGTTAAACAACTTTTCTAAAGGCATTCCATTAGTAAATAGAAGAACCAGAAGTCTATGTTCATCTAGTGTGGCTCCAGAGTCTATACTGTGAACTGCTAACTATCAACGGGATTATAGGTGAACTACTGCATGGCCAAAAAATGTCCCTGGAGGTTGCATGGGTGACCTTATTCCAAGGGCTTCTTATCTACTCTACTCTGTGCTATCGCATCACTCTCTGTCCCATTTCTCTGAAGCCGAGTTTGCTGTGGTCTGAAAAAAACACACACAATGACTAACACCAGTTTCTTTGGCAGGGCCTGTGGTTTTAGAGTTATAGTGAGCAGAGTATGCAAATAAAACATGGAACATCTTATTGAGACACAAGTTGAAGCAGTGCCGCTGCAGAGAGCCAACAAAGCAAATGGTTCCTGGCCCTGGTGGGAAAGAGCAGGAAGCAGCTTTTCAACAAAGCTCTGGGGCAGACAAAAGATGGGGAACCTCCCAACAGCAGTCATCAGTCATCCCTTTGCTAGAGTGTATTAAGGACTCACGTGCATCAGATGTCATAGCCAGGAAATAGTACTGTATTCAGCAAAAACCAATACAGATCTTAAAAGTTATTCTTACAAGGGTCAGGAACATTACTATGGTTTTACTGTCCAGATCTACTGTTGAAATAAACTGATGTGCGTGAAATGCCTCTCATTGTTTGAACAGTCAGGATCTCTCTAATCCAGTGTTCCGCTTTCCACCATTCAGTGATGGGAAGAGGTCATTTCTTTAGATCCAAAGCTCCTGATTTCAAATTAAAACTACATCTGTGTATGCGTGGAGTAGAACATGAGAGAGTGAAAAATGTTAGTTTCTTTCCCTGCTCAATAGCTCATGAAGACCACTTGTCACGCTGTAAGCAACAATTCCAGGGTTTGGGGAGAGCCTCTGGCTGACCTTTCTGTTCAGTTGGCCTCTACCCTTTCCCCTACTAGGAGAAAATTTAAACAAAACTACCTGTTTTCACCAGGATGACCCAGGTAAAACCTAGTTTAGTTTGAACTGCTTAGGTATTTCAGCTAAAAATGGCTTATTTCCATGAGTCACCTGGATAATTGCCTTACTCCGCTGGCCCACTTAGCAGGGCGGGCCAGCAGGTGTTCAGGGCAAATGTCAGTAAGGACCTCATTGTTTTCAACTCTTCAGAGCTCTGTGACAGGTTTTCAGTGCCTGGAGAAGCAGGTCTTAGATTCACTTTCAGCCCTTGAACTTCCTTTTAGATTTAGAAGGATCATCTATGTCATATGACAAAGAATGCCCCCCTTCTACAGTTTTCCTGTGTGTGTGTGTGTGTGTGTAGCTTTGTGGTTTTGAAGAAACAATAAATCAGCAAGTACTTCTTAAATATTTACTGGCTGAGCATTGTGGGGATGCAAAGGGAGAGAAGATTCTTTCTCAGGATGTGGCTGCTTAGCGAGGTTGGTGCATATGAACAATCAGAAAGTGCTTATATGTTTGCCGGTGACCTTTTTGGAAGTGTAATCAGAGTTAGAGAAGGGCAAATCAGAGCTGGAGGAGAAACTAGCCGGGGAAATCTGCAGGAGGGCTAGCCTTGATTACGTGAGGGGTAGCTAGATTTGTTTCTCTTTTTTGCAAATGTTATTATATTGCTTACTTTTACAAAATGTAGCCTGTTAGCCCAGGCCGGCACCATCAAAGAGAGCGCTGTCTGTCTAATTTAGAGTGTAACTCAGAGTTCATGGTTCAACCGAGGAAAGACAGCAGACAGCTTTGGCTATAAAAACATTTGAGGTATTTAGAAAAAAATCCACTATATACTTTACTTTTATGACTGAGTTTTTCAGATGCTTTTAAGAACACAAAATAAATAGAAAACACATACAGGAGGGGGGGAAAAACTGCCTCATGTGGAATGGTCAATGTTGAAAAACTAAGTCTCGCATGACTTTTCTTGAAAATTTATTTATATGTAAAAATATATTTAGCGCCCTAGTGTCAATTTTAAATTTCAATTGTTATGATTTGATTTCATGAAATAACAAAGCAAAACAAAGCAATATTTTCTGTTTGTTTCCTCCTCTCAGGATTTAAAAATTTAGTGGTGGGACAAATTTGTTTTTTCGCTTGTGGTTTTTTAAAATTAAATAGAAATTTGGACTTTGATGTAGAAGCTTGCTGTTTCTATGCTTACACAATTTAAATTCTCTGGCATGGAACTTTTCGGCTTGAGATAAATGTCATGAACATGATTTTGAAGGTCAGGCTGGTGAACCACCAAAAATGTCTGACAGCTCCAGAGGGGGATATTTGCATCTGGCTCCTGGCATTGTGCTCTCTGCTGTGATGAAGGCAGGTTGAATAAGTGGAGCAGTGTGAACCGAACCTCAATAGAAGTTGGCATTTGACCCCAGAGGCCTTTCTGCCTCTTTGTATCTTCCATCCCCTCCTGCCTCCCACCATGTGGGAGGAACAACCATAAAAGTCCACCGGCTTTCTGAGGGAGCACTTGGCCTGGATTCTCTGTTAATACCTGTTTATAAATGAATCAGCCCAAAATTAACTCTGGGGACAGCAGGATATTCCTGACCTTGTGAATTCAAGTATGAAATGCACTAGAACATAAGAGTAACCAGACTTCTTGGTAAATGGGTTGTTCTACTTAGTTGGATTTCTGGTTACTTAGCAGTGAGTTCTATGACTATATTTTATTTCAATCTTTGTTACTGAGGAGTTCTTCTAAAAAGTATTAGTGAGCTTTCTTGTGGTTGAAATTATGGTTTTTAGTGCTACCTGAACCTTTTGGATGATTCTGATTTTACATTGTCCTTGGATCATCACTCCAAATATGAATAATCTAAAGATACTAGCAGGATATAGAAGGAAAATAAACTAGTTGCTGAGGGTTACAATTGAGACAAACAGGATGGGACAGCATGGACAGAGGACAGTTTAGTTTTCATTAACTGGGATTATGTTTCAGGTTAATTTCCTGATAATGGTCACAAGCTTTCAATAATAAACTGTTATTACTATTTTCTTAACTTTTTTATTTTTAATTAAATTTATTGGGGTGACATTGGTTAATAAGATTATATAGGTTTCAAGTGTAAAACTCTATGATACATCATCTGTATGTTGTTATTTAAGCTAGATGTTCATAGAAAACCCTAAAAAATTTGTCATAATTTTACATGAGATCATCTTTTTTAAAAAGTGGAATAAATTGCTGTGGCATGTGTGGCTTAGTAGTTAGAGATTCATCCCATGCACCAGAAGGTCTCCAGTTCAATTCCCAGAGAAGGCACCTACCTGGGTTGCAGGTTCAATCCCCAGCCCAGGTCCGGATGTGTGCAAGAGGCAACCAATTAATGTGTCTCTTTCACATTGATTTCTGTCTGTCTGTCTGTCTCTTCCTCCCTCCCTCTATCCCTCCTTTCTACTCTCTCTCTCTCTAAAAAAAAAAAAAAATCAATGAAAAAATATCCTCCAGTGAGGATTAACAACAAAACAAAACAAAAAAGTGGAATAAATTTTCTTCTCTTACTAAAATCATTTTGATAAAAGGAAAACACATACAAACTGGGTGAAAAAGTCTGGGAAATGATTGTGAAATCATCTTAATGTTATATCAGGTATTTACAGAGCATTTTCCTAAAAGTTAAAAATACCACCAGTTATTAAAGCCTCGTTTTGTTGGGTGCAGGCAGAAAACATTAAGGAATCTGAGTTACCTTCTTGTCACTAACCTTTGGTTTGTAGGTTGAAATAAGCACTAAAATAAACAAAGCTGCTGAACTGTGCTCTTCTAGCAGACATAAATGGTTAGCTTCAAGGAATAGCAAATGGATGCAGGGCACTCTTAAGAGATTACTTATAAATCCAGATATATATCAGGCTATTAGAATAATTAAACTTTCAGTGAAATCAGGGAGAGAAAGAGGAAAGGCTCTTTGCTTTTCTTAAAGAATGGTGTATAACTCTATGTAGAGTTTTAAATGCCATTCAGCAAGAAACCCCAACGTATCCCCCCTGAATAAACATTGAGAAGGAATGTAATTTTTCAAAATTGTGCCCCTGTAACACAACCATTCCCTTGGTTTGTTAATTATAAGAAAAAGCTCTTACCTTCTCAGAATGACATGGTTTTTTAAAGACACTTGAAAAGTATTGGAAACTAATAAGATTTAAGACATTTTTTGCCTAAATCAAGTGCAGACAGGTAACACGGAATTCATACAGAGATAAATAACTAGAGGGGTAAAGAGAGGAGCCAGAGCATTGACTGGAGACAGATTGACCTGAGGCTGAAAATCAGTTCTGCCACTTCCTTACTGTCAGACCTGGGGCCAATTACATAGTTTCAGTGAACTGCACTTTTCTTCCCAAGTAAAATGGGGTTAATTGTAATGACTAAAATCATTATCAGTGTATTTGCAACCCTATATCTATTTTAAATAGCTGACATAGTAAAGATACCTAATATTTCTTTTAAATTTTCTGTGTGTTTTTAAAATTGATGTATAACTAACAAATAAAATTGCAAGATATTTAAAGCATATGACTTGATGATTTTATATATGTATGCATTAATAAAACACCCCCCCCCCCAATCGAGTTCCTTAACACACTCATCACCTCATATGTTTGCTTTTGAGGGGGCAGTTAGAACATTAAAGTTCTACTCACTTAGAAAATATAAATTATATAAATAGTGTCATCAACTATAGTCACCTAGTTGTGCATTAAACCCTTAGATCTTATCGATCTTATGATTGAGAGCTTGTACTGTTTTACCAGCTTCTACCTATTTCCCCCAGCCCAGTCCCTGACAGCTACTTTTCTACTCTCTCTTTCTGAGTGTGACTTTACTTTACATTTATTTATTTTGAGTTCTTATAAGTTTATTTGAACCAAGCTGACTGCATATGCCTTGGGGCGAGGTCTCAGATTCTCCTGAGAACAACTGACTTGACTTTTTTTAAATTTTAGATTCTACATATATGTGATGCCAAGTCTTATTTGTCTTTCTGTCTGGCCTGTTTCCCTTAGCATAACAACTTCTAAGTTCACCCATGTTGTCCCGAATGGCAGGATGTCCTTCTTTAAGGCTGGATAATATTCTATTGTGTATTTTCACCACCACACTCGGGTTGTTTCCGTACCTGGACTACTGTGAATAATGTGTGATGAACATGGGAGCACAGATGTCTCTCTGAGAGAGTGGTTTTGTTTCTTTACAGCACCCTTGTTATACAGATGAGGGAATCAAGGTTCTGAAAGACTATGTGGTCGGTGACAAGTGGAATTCAAAATTGTGACATTCATTCACTCAGTTACCAACTCTCCCATCAGGTCATAAATATGGCAATGCTGAGAGTGCTGTAGCATCCAGAACAGATACAAGCAAGACTTAACATCTTCTCACTCCTAGCCCAATGTTTATTCACTGTATTTTCAGTAATAAAAATTTTCTAAGGCTTGATGTAAAAAGCAGAAGAAAGTTAGATTTTTTTTTTTTTTTTTAGAATTTTATTACAAGTGGAAGGTGAAGAATTTTCTGATAGCATATTCTGGTAAGATAGAGCCAGGACAGTTATTTGTTGAGGAGGCAGAATTTGGATAAAATGTTCTGAGACTAAAAGATGTGAAGTAAAAAAAAGTGAATATAGAAACAGAAAGCAAATTTAATCACAAAAGTTTACGAAGCTTTAGCCTTATTATATGGAGATCCAGAAAAGATGCAGTCAACTCATTTATAAATGAGTGAGAAGTGGCCAAGTTTTGTCGCTTTTATGGCTTGAGACATACCTTTCAGATATTACGTCTAAGTTCTACCATTACCACTTGTCTATCCCCCCCCCTCACCTTTGCAGTTCCAACACACACACACACACACACACACATTTGATTCACAATAGGAATTACAGATTCCTCAGTTTCCCTTTGATTCTCCCTTCTACCATCACAGATAGAATAAGCTAGGATCTTCTGATGAGTTGCCAATATGTAGCAAAACAGGAAGGAAGGAGCAGTAATAAAGAATTTCCTAATAATAGTTTTGTTACAGAGCTGGTTTGATTAGAGGCTGTGATTAGACTGGACTCTTGTAGATAAAATATGGCATTCTGAGCTATATTTAGTCATTCTTTTACACATACAACAAATATAGATTGACATACCCAAATCCCATTTTGCATTATAAGGTGATGGTTAAGATTAGCAAAACACTTGTGGAGAGGTGCCTGCAACAATGAGTGGAGTTGTGAACTGTTCAAAACAATTTCCTTTTGAGATTGCCAGGTCTACTTTGAGACTAGATTCATTAACACTAGCATCCAAGCTGTACCTTAAAAACCCCTTGAGGTTTACTTGTCTACAGCTATCTATTAGTTATTTAGTTAAGAACTGGTAACATGTCAAGCATATAGAAAATATTGGGTTGCTTTTCTGTTAAGATAGGAAAGCAAACTCTCTGTTAAGTTCAAAATCATAAATATGAGAGAGTTTGTTCTCTTGGACTGAGTATTTCCTTTAAAATATTCAAAACAGGTGGGTTATTGGTGTTGAAAAGTATTTGTGTGTGTTGTGTGTGTTGTGTGTGGCTAATTAGTTTTTCTATCATCTTCTACTTTTTTGCTCAGGAGCCCTCTCCTGCTCACCCTTACGCCACTATCACTGCACCATTTTTTCTGGGACAGAAACACCTGCATAGTTACGTCCCTCTGTCTGTCATCACTGTAGTTGATGGGCAGAGAGCAGATATTTTATTTCTTTTACACATTCCTTTGGTCCTCAGTCCTAGTTATCTAGAAATGTGATGATCAGCATAGACTGTCTTAATTGCAGACTTTCTTCAATTTGGAAAATCTGACTGAGTACACCATTGTGGATAGCAGAGTGAGAAGATTGTTCCTCCAACGGCTTTAACTGTGAACCTGAATGTGCAGGCACTGTTATGAGAATTGTCATAGGATAAAAATAGTCTGTGTCTTCTAATAATGCAGGATGAGGCAATAGTAATTTTGCAGTTTCCAGTACATGAAACAAAGTTTATTTTTGTATTATTATTTATTAATTATTGTATTATTTTCCATAAGAACAATTGAAAAACTACTATTGCCCCACCCTGTACTGTAGTGGGAGATGGTAAGTTTGAAATTTGTCCAAAGTCACACAGCTGGTAAGTTTAAGACCCAGTACGGTCCCCAGGTCTCTGACATTAATACTTTCTGAAGCCTTTTATGACCTCATCGTGGAAGTCATCACTCTCTTCTCTGTGCCCCATGGTGCTTTATTCTTACTGCTGATGCATAACAGGGCATTAAATTTTGCATGCTAAGCTCCTAGGATGATGCCTGGTACATAGTACTTACTCAAAAAATAGTCTATCCAATGAATGTTTAAATTCATATATGTGTGTCTACCCAAGGGACTGTGAACTCCTTGAACAATGGACTAGATCTTATATATTGTTGTCTGTAGGTGTTCGAACAATGCCTGATGGTTGGTACTCAACAAACACTTGTTGAATTGTATTAGATACTTACCGAATGTAGTTCAGGGCAATTTGTACCTTGTCCTCCCATGTCACAGCCTTCCTTTTACTTCTATGTCCTTTCTACTTCTCTTTTTCCTTCTGTTCTCCTCTATCTTTATTTCTCTTTTCTACCTTTTCATTTTAATGACTTTATATATTTTTCTTTCCCATGACTTTTCTATTTGCTTGGTATCCTGAGGGGTTGGTAAAAAAGTCTGCAGACAAATTTCATGGTGACAAGTTATAAAGGTGCTAAGAAGTGAGGTAATGTGAGCTTTATGCCAGACTCACTATTTTGTATACGTATAGTGTTGTTTAGGAAGCAAGGGGTATACTGGTTTACAACCTTGGGGTGAAGTGATGAGGAACACGGTTGTCTCCTTAATGCCTTTCGCCGTCTAATTCCTGGCTGAGAAAGCAATGTTCACAGGAAACATTCAAAACACCAGATGCTGTTAATTAGTGATTTAACATTAATGCCCGTGACTAAGGTACAAGCATTCTAAAGTCCAGGTTGCCATCAGACCCATTTTCTATGAATACGGGTAATGGATGGTGTGGCTATTTTTAATTTATGAGATTATGTTTGATGATGCCTAAAAGCTCAATTATTATTTTATTGGAATTAAAGGAGCCTGAATTGTTTACGAACAGTTCTGCCTCATCACTGTGCAATAGAATACGGTGCCATCGTATGGCTCTCAGGCTTGCAGTAAATTTGAAAACCTAAAAACTGCATAAGTGCGATATTCCCCTCAGCTTGTTTGATTTCTTCAGTTCTTAAAACCAGAACTTTTATTTTTTGTATCTTTCCCATGACTCAATCAGTTCCCTTGGAGGCATTAATCTATTGTTTTTCAAATTTGAAGTCCTTGTGGATTTCCGTCTCACTTACCTATAGTTTATCTGCTGCCTTTTCCCATTCTCTTCTCTTTTGAGCTGCTCCGCTGAGAATGGAAAGTGTTCTGTTAGTCTTAGCAGACCCTTGCTTATTCCTGCGTCCCAGCTCCTATTTCTTGCTCCTTAAAATCTAACTTTGTTTCATAGCTACATCAATTTAGCAGCTCTTTGAAACTCTATGTGAGGGATCCTCTCAGAAGAGAAAAGCACATAAATTACATACTATTTCTAAAAGTAATAAGCATCATAATTTTTTGTAATATTTACTGCAATGGCTTATATATTATAAGATCACTAACTGGAAATGACTTTCAGTTTCTTCTGCCTTCTCTAATCTATCACATAACACTGGAGTAATTAGCTCACTTACTGGATTCCAATAGTGAACTTATTATAATATAATACTGAAAGACTTTGGATTTTTATGATCCATAAGTATACATCAAGATTCTAATTACTGACAAGATGAGACCTATGTAATTAATAACCAATTTATGCCATAAATTCCCTTACTCATTTTCAAATATCTTTTGGAAATATTCATTTAATACAATTTTTCTTTTTATGACTGAAGTTTGGCTTAGAAGGGACCTAAGAAATAATATAGTCTTAGTTCTTTGATTTATTTATAAGAATCTAAGAGAAAAATTATATATTTGTTCGAAGTCATATAGTGGCTTTGTAGCAGAGTGGCTCTCAATTTTGGCTATGCATTAGGGTCATTTCTGGGAAGCTTTAAAAAAAAATGCTCATGTCTGAGCCCTACCCCAGAGAATTTGATTTAAATTCTCTGGAGTGGGACTGGACATTGGGATCTAAAAAAAAAATCTTTATATATGATTTTAATGGACAATTCTAATGGGCAGTAGCCTAGTAGTTCAGAGTTCAGGATTGGAAGGCAGAAAGATCTAGCTTGCTTATCCTAAGACTCATTTTACTCATCTTTGAGATGGGGTAATATGCTATCTACCTTATAGCTTTATAGTGATAGTTGAATAACATAATACATACAGGGGCTCCACATTGGCAGTGCTATAGTTTATAGGTATAATACTCAGTGCCCAGCTCACGTGACTCTCAGCTAGCGTATTTTTGTATTGCTTACACAGTTCTGACCCTTTACTTTCTGACTTGATGGTCACCTGCTTCCTTCACTGTACTGTGGAGCTCAAAAGGTGACAGGACTTTCCATTTGTACACAGTGTAAGTCCACCTTAGTTTTCTAAAGCTTCTGATCAGACTTGTGCTCAAAGGTACTCTTTCCAGCTTCTAAAACCCTGAGATATGCTTGCATTCCTGATTTAATTTACGGTGGTGATAAATTAGAAGTCTTCTTGTATCCCTCTCTGCTTTCATGTCTGGCCTGGAGTAGGTGCTCATGCTGCATGTTCTTGTCGCTCTGGAATGCCCTCTATTACCATCTTTTATTTGTGGCCAATTTGATGATCTTTATCACTACATTGTTTGTTCCCCCAGGATAGGGCCAATATGGATTCTGCTCACCATTATATTCTTGAAGACTAGTACAGAGTCTATGATATAGGAGACATGCCTTTAATTTTTGAAAAATGTGAAAAGAAGTTGGAAAATGCCAATTGTGGTTGAATTTTTTTTTTTTTTTGTAGCAATATTATCTGGAAAAATGAAAAGAAAAAAGAGTGGAAGATTTGTCTTTGGACCCAAAGAGAAGTCCCATGATTGTAAAAATGTTTGACTAATATCCTCCACAGAGACTAGGAAACTGGTGTGAGGGAGACATAGAGTGACAGGCTCTAATTTTGTTTTTACTATTACAAAATAGCTGACTCTAGTCTGTGTCACTAAGGAGCCTCCACTCATACCTTTCTATGTGCATTTCTGAAGGAATCTATACCCTAAACAAAAGGTAAAAAGTTGTGCTATACTGAAAATAATATGCATCATTTTGGCCCTGTGGGGGGGAGACCTTGATTTGGTAAAGAGTTGTTATTTTAATCTACTAAAGTAATCAAAGTCCAAATGCTGTGGAGCTAAGTCATGCAACTTTTAAGGGGCTTCTGAAATTAATCTTTTGTTTCTGGAGAAACAGACACATTTGCCATTTACTAATTTCAAATTCTAATTCATACCTGACAAATGAACAGATGACATTTTGTTTTACTTTATTAAAACTTAGAAAAGGAAATTGCAATATGATAAATTTTAAAATAAAATAGACCCAGGAGAAATATTGCAAAGGGATAAAAATGTTTCAATTAATGACAAGGAAAATACTTAGAGTAATAATCCCTCTGGGATTATAAGAAAAATGTTATACATTAATAAAAGTTTTTATCAGAATGCCTTGGCGTGTGGAACTATTTGTGGTATACTCTCATTAAGGTAGAGCTGGAAATCTCTATGTATTTGCCTTCTCTGTCTTAAAAAAACACACATTTATGTTTATCTCAGTTTAGTAATATTATTTAGGTTACTCTTAGTAAACTAAGAATAAACTATTTTCTGTTGCTTGGTGGGTAATGAATTTGCTCTTGTTCTAGTGAAGAATTGGAGCAAAGAATGTGCTTGATTTTGTCTAGAAAACACTTTCCTACGACAATATTCATACAATGGGAGCTAGAGGACAGCTGGGCTTTGAGTTCTATTCTTACTCTTCCAGGATTTCATTAGGTTTAAAGTTAACTTTCATTTTCCTTGACTGCTTTTAAAATGTGTAAAATTATTTTGAAGATTATTCAATGAAAAGAAGGCTCCCTAAAGGATAAATTTAAAAATAAAAGACAATGATATTCAACAACTTGGTGAACGCAGAAGCATGTTATTGTATTTATTAGTTGGAATAGGCTGGGTTACGCTGCAGTAACAAACAATCCTCAAATATCACTCATTTAAAACAAAGTCTTAGCCTGACCAGGCGTGGCTCAGTGGTTGAGCGTTGACCTAGGATCCAGGCGATCAGGTTCGATTCCCGGTCAGGGCACATGCCTGGGTTGAGGGCTCCATCCCCAGTCAGGGGTGTGCAGGAGGCAGCCGATCAATGATTCTCTCATCATTGATGTTTCTCTCTCTCTCCCCCCCCCTCCCTTCCTCTCTCTGAAATCAATAAAGACATATTAAAAATAAATAAACAAAACAAAGGCTTAATGCTATTCACTGACTGTGATCTCTGTTGCTACACTGCTGTTGTCCTTTTTCTTGGTGATTCAGGCTCTGCTATGGAACATTGCCATTTACTGTGGGAGAGACAAAGGGCATGTGGCAACATGCAGTGTCTCTTAAAGCTTCTGATTGGAAATGACATTCATAACACCCATTCCTGGACAAAAGAGATCACATGGCCATTCTTGAGCTTATCAAGAGGAGGCAGTACCATCCTAATAGTAACTGACAGCAGTGTGAAAATAAGTATTTGTAAACAGTCCCAAGACCTCAGGTACCCACAAGGGTCTCAGTTCCAAATCTAGTATCAAATGTAGCTATTAAAATATATTTATTAACCCTTGCTCTTTACTAAGGTAAAAGGTCTGGATTTATAAAAGTGTATATAAGGCTGGGCTCTTTAGCCAGTAGGTGGCACCTTGCTGGGCCCTGTCTCCACAGCCTATCTGTGGTAATCATAAAAGTGTGGACAGGGTGGGGCTGCCAACCAGAAAACCCAGGCAAAAAGTGAGCCAGCAGAATTGGTGGATGGATATCTTAAATTAGCCTTAGCAGTGATGCAGGGATTATGGAAGGGATGGATTTCAATTGGTAGAAGAAAATAGGACATTTTATAAATAAAGACTCCAATTGACTGGATATAAAATCTAACTGGAAATCTACAAAATCTCTGACAGTCAGGAACAGGGAAGTCAGATTTGTTGAAATACTGTGCTAGGTTGGAGTTTATTTCTTTTAAAAATTGACATTCTCCTCCATTTATCCCTTCTGATTCCACTGTACATCCTTCCCCTTCTCTTTCCAGGAAGCATTTAAAGTTTTTCAGCAGTCTGCAACCAGTAATCCTGCTTCTATTTTTAGGGTTTTAAATCCTGGCCTCAAAGGTACTCAAGCAGTAGAGTGAGAAGACTGTGGGAGTGTGGAGGATTAGCCCCAGGCAGCTGTATGACAAAGCAGGCTATTCACTCCAGATAAGAGGAAGGAGGTTGAGATGTATAATTCTTTTCACCTACGTTTCTCTTCTAGATCCCTCCTGGAATATAAAGGGAAGAAAATTATTTCCCTCCACAACCGACTCCTGCATTCTACAGTCTCTGATCTCTGCCCTTGGGAGGTGGAGCTAGCTACTACTGCATGCTGTGACCCTAAAGTGGGGTTAGATTTGCTTTCCTCTAAGCAATTGAATTGTTGGGATTTAGCTTATGCTGCATCTTAACCCAGCCACACCCACTGATGCATCAGCCACACAGGCATTGCACCCCCACACCTAGTGGGTGGGAGAATGATTTCCACATCCATTGGCAGGTTGAGAAATGTCCCCAATCACTCAACAAGCCAGAGTCAAATGACTCAAATGGGATACTTCCACATTATCAGCCAGCAGCCTTCAAAGGCCTAACTGCATGTAGTTCTCTCACTTTTGACTTTTGGTGTCTAAATGCAAAGCACACTGCACTGACTGATTGAAAGGCAAGGCCTGTCTTGGATGCAAAATTTGCTGTATTTTGGATTTACATTCATACTAATCCTGCGCTGGAATTTCTTCTCTTCTTGGGTACTAATTTGGTAAGGAGGACAAGCAGGCTTAATTCTGTTCTTTCTAAGGGGCCTCCGGGTTATTTATCTAAATTGAGTGATATTGAATCATTCTGTGTTTAATTTCTTTAAAGGAGCAAATTAAGCAGTATATTAACTTTTTTTTTATGTTAAAACTTCATCAAGGGACTAGAACAAAACACATTTGCCTGGCCTCAGAAAGATAAATTCATTAGTAAACAAAGATTCTAAAATAAAAATAATCATGAAAATGCATGGTCAAACTGTTCAATATGGGTAAAATGTTTATTTCTAATTAAGAGAAACTTTAAACTTAAATACTCTAAAACCCTATATATTCAATCATCATACTTTTCAGTGTTACACAGGTTTATTATATTTTACTAGATTATAAGCTCATGAGAGTATACATTTTTATTGACACTCTTCATTTTAATTATTATTACAGTGCTATCCTCAATAAACATTTTATGAGGGAATATTTTCCTAAAAATACTCTTTGGGGCAAGACGCGGTCTTGTATGCACTCTTAGTCTTTGAAATTTCTGGCTTATTTCCCATGTGTAAACAAGTATTTAAAAATTATATTCCTTCAGAAATTATATTCCTTCAGTTATATTATTAAAGTTTGGACATCAAGATCATAGTTAAATAATTTTTTTTATTTCTGGAGAAAGTCCTAGTCTACATTGAAGGTAAAATCTTGAATAAACATATAATTCTAATAAAAACCTATGCAAAATTTTAATATGATTAGAAATATTTCTGTACTCCTACAAGTGGACTGCTTTTTAAAAATGACATTTAGTATTAAAAATAGCTAACATTTATAAAGAGTTTCCTATGAGTTAGGTATTATTCCACATTTTAACTTATTTAATTCTCAAAACTTTCCATTACGTAGATACTGTAATACCCTTAGTTTGCAAGTGAAAGAACTGAAGCAAGGGAAAGTTTGGTTAATTTGACTATGCTGTCATAGTTGGTGATTGGCAGGTCAGGAATTAAAATCCTGCAGTGTGAATTCTGATATATGAACAATGGACTACCTCCTCTTTATTACATTATTCTAGAACAATCAAAAAAACTCAGGCAAATCTTTGATGCTCATTTTCCCTCATTAACACTTGCATTTAAATTTTTGAGAGTTAGGATACTGAAATATTAGATTTGGCTCTAAGGTAAGAACACAGATATTTACCTTTTCAATTTTCTGAGGCAAAGCTCTAGTGACAGGTGACATTGGGTATGTTTTTGTGGTTATAGAGGACTTTGAACATCATTTCATTGTGAATATATCTCCACTGAACACCAACATGGTAAGGAAAGTCCTGACATATAAATAGGGACATTGGAAGCCGATGATCTACAATTCAAAATGAACTGCATTGTTTTTACTAGTAACTCCAATGCAAGGTTTTCCAATTTGTTGAGCATACGGCTTTTCTTAATGATCAAAATATTTTAGGGCACCTCCTATATAACAATAATTGAATTTTTAAATTATCTGTGGGTTACCTAATTTATGTAATTTTTAAGAAAACTTTAATAATTTATGGATATCAAAATAATTATGGGGTCAAGAACTTGATGTTTTAGGGACTCTAGAGAGAAAACTGGAAAAAACTGGGGTGTTGTGGTCAGGGAAGGCGACTTCAATATCGGGACAGGTTAGGCTGCTGCCAATTTCCTGAGTGGCCACTGGAGAATATGGCTGAAGTAGGAAAGTCACTGGAAGGGAGCAGGGATGGATTCAGGTCTTGTGGGACCTGAAGCTTACACCACTGGGGCAGGATCCCCTTTAAAAGACAGAACACAAGTTGTGAATACAAATGACAAAGTAGCTCCTGGGCCTTTGACAGGACATATGCAAATGGGCAAGGACCCTAAAGTTTCTGGTTTATTAGTTTCAGGGTAAATTCACCCCTGGAGATGAAGAGTTTGGAAGTGAGTTGTCATTGAGGATGCCAAAATCATCTATCATGGTTCCAGTTCTTGAAGTTTAAAAGCAGCCTGTGAACCACATGTCAAAACCTTTGGTGAAGGAGGGAGAATGAATGAATGGGAGTCTACGTGGAAGGGAAAGAGGAAAATAAGAGCTAATATCTACTCTGCTCTTCGTATCTGTCAGACACTATTCTAAGCACTGTATTAACTTATTTAATCAGTGTACCAGACAATGATTTTGTTTTTCAGATCAGAAACAAATATAGAGAAGAGATTTAGTGACTTGCCCAGGACTACATAGCTAAGAGAACTCTGAGTAGGGCCTTGAGCCCCATCAGGGCCGAGTCCATATCTTTAACAACCATACATTGAACCATAATATAAACGTCTAGGACAAGCCAAGAAGAGAGAGAATATTGACCATGAAGGTGGGGCACTAAGCTTCTGTAGATTGCAGTGGGGAGCAAGAGGAAAACTGTCTAAAATATATTAGAGTGAAAGGAAGAGCAGTCTCCTCAGTTGACTCTCTGGGTTTCACACTACCTCTCAGCACAGGTTGGAACTTACTTACTGGTTTGTTTTGGCATTACCTGGACAAAGTGGCTTTTTACTTGCTTTGCTTTAGTGAGAGAAAAGCAGGAGAGTCAGTCACCTTGGATGTCTTTAGGTAGGTTAGTAATTTTTGAGGTATTACAAAACCTTCCCGTTTTCCCACTATAGAAGTGCAGCGGGCCCTGATCCATGTGGTTCAGTTGGTTGGAGCTTCATCCTGTGCACTGAAGGATTGCAGGCTTGATTCCCGGTCAGGGCACATGCTCCGGTTGTGGGTTTGATCCTTGGTCAGGGCACATTAGGGAGGTAACCGGCTGATGTTTCTCTCTCGCTCTCCCTTCCTCTCTCTCTAAAGTTGATGAAAAAAAAAAGCGTATACTCAGGCGAGGATTAAAAAAAAGTGCAGCCAGATGTAAATTTTCCCTGGGATGTAAATATTGTGTCTACAATTAGTAGGAAAAGCAGATAGGTCTATTATAGAAAAAGTAAAACTGATTTTATGCCTTCTGTGTTTTGAGGGGGTCTTGAGATGGGGAGATTAACCTGAATTATCCAGGTGGGCCCTAAATGCCACCACATGTATCCTTCTAAGAGGGAACCAGGGGGAGATCTGACATATATATACAGAAGGGGAGAAAGTGATGTGACCACAATGGCAGATATTGGAGTGAAACTGCCACCAGCCAAATGCTGGCAGCCACCAGAAGCTGGAAGTAGAAAGGAATGGATTTTCCTCTAGAGCTTCTGGAGGGAGCACGGTCCTGCCCACAGACACCTTGATTTCAGCCCAGCAAAACTGATTTCAGACTTCTGGCCTCCAGAAATGTGAGAGAAACGGTTTTGTTGTTTTAAGCCACAATGCTTTTGGTAATTTCTTACAACAGCCACAGAAAATTAATGCAAGGGGCAGCCTTGGAGGGAGGGGAGTCATTCTCCTGGGGTACCCACAGTGGGCTGTCTAGGGAACTGGATCTGTTGGAGTTTACCTTATTTATCAAACTGATAGAACTTCTTGTCAATAACCTTATTTGTCCATTTTATATGGCTGTCTATAAATGCTCTGTGTGGCAAAGAAAGGTGAGCAGAAGTAAATCAATCAGACCCCCTGCTCTGACTGCTTGGATATGGAAATTGGACTGTAATTGTGTACTCTTGGAAAAATTACCTAACCTTTCTATGCTTCTCCAAATCATACAAATGGTTAAGTGAGAAGAATATGGAACCAATTTAGCCCCCGAGTCTGTGCTCTTTCCTGCTATATTATGCTGGCTCTCTAGGGAGCTTCCTGCTAATATGATAGGTGAAAGCCTAGGTTGGTTAATTAGGAACTAGACGATATATGACTTATTTGCACTCCAAGTTTATGGAGACATTCATAAGCGTTTCATTCGTAATTCTAATCTTGACTCAAGTGGAAAAAAACATCTTCTCAAAAAGTTTATTTATGTGTTGGGGGTTGAATGAAGCTATGAATTTTTTGCTTAGTGCCTTGCCCTCCTTTTTATTTTCTATTACAAATGAATTTTCAGAGATTCTCTGTTTTCCTTCTTAAATTTCTCTGTTAAGTTAGTAAAAAAGGTGTATTGAAAGCGCTCCCTTAGCTAGCAATTAACATCAACTGTGACTCGGAACAGTACTTTAATCCCTGACTGTGGCACCGGCTTTCAGTTTTAACTTGCCCTACCTGCCACTCAAAAAATATTCTTTCTGGAGATCACTTAGCCCCTTCTAATTATTTCTGTTTCCATTAATATGACAGAATGGAAACTCACCGATCTGTCTGGTGGGCATTTTGGTTTGTATAAGTTGAAATTTGGGAATTCATTTAGATGAAATAAGATGCTGACTGGAACTCAAGGCAAAACATTTTGCTGATGCTTGAAACAACTTTAGGACCAAAAAAGTTTATACTCACTGGTTTCCCTAGGGAGTGGGGGTTGAGAAAACCACAGGAGACAGCTATTCTTGGAAACCCTGCTGCCAGGCAAATGCCAATAGGGCGAGGGCCTAGAGTAGCTAGCTTCTCTTCCCATGGCCAAGGGCTGAGGGAATTCTCACTGAAACTGCGTGGTCGGGATTTAGAATCCTTGAGGCTGACGGAGAGGGCAGGAGGCTGGGCAAAGAGGAAGGTGCCTGGAATAAGTCTTGGAACTCAAGCTCAGAACAGCCACCCAGCTTAGGTCTTTTCTCCAATCTTGCTGAGTTCCTGGAAGCCCTTGCTGCATTCACTGCTGGGTTATTCTTCATGTGCACCCTTTTCTAACGGGAAGTATGGAGACCTCTTGAGGAGTAATACCTGGTTCTGAAGTTTCTGCTTGAAACAGACTCTGGTGGTTGGGATTAAAGATATTTTTTATCTCAATTCACTTAGGATCTGGGATAAAAATGGAAGTGTTGTAATGTACTTGGTAATACTGACAGTCCTCCAGAAGTGTCCTGTGGTTCTCAGTATGGGCGTTGACACCTTTCCTTCAGAGACCAGGACAATTCAGTGGCCACTTTTCACCGTTTTTGTCCTACCTTATGATATTCTGGGACAGGTTTATGTTCTGATTAAGAAAACTTCGGTTCACTGATGAGATGCTATATTTGCTATTCAATGAGTCACACTAAAAGCCTCATGTTCTTAAATGGAGTGAGGAAAGGTAATCAAGGTCAAAATCGTGATCTCCAAATGGGACATTTCTAAAAACCTAGAGTGAGACCAAAAGGTCAAGTATTTGAGTTCAAGTCGCCTTTGGAGTGAAACTGCTCTTAGCAGGGCAGGGAATGCGTGAGAACGGACTCTGATTTTCCCAGGCAGAGGAGTGACTTATAGACAGTGAATTGTCTACTATTTAAAAATCTCTCCAACATATTAAGTGCAGATGGGTTACCATTTAGTATCTAATATGCAGCATAACACACACATGCAGCAAATGCATATTATCCTTATCCATTTATCTTTGAATTACCACATCCCAATTCCAATATCTAATGCTTTAGAAATGTTCTGATTATATCTTAATGCCCTAGCTCAATATATGTGGAAGTTTTTTACTTTAATGTAGTCTACTGGTTTGGAGTTTCTCTTGATTCCTCTCCAAAGTGAACAGGTTTTTCAAAGGGTTTTTGTGGTGCTGCAATGGACGGATACATACTAAAGTAGTGTTGTTAGATACTAAGGGAGTGGATTGAGGCATGAAAAAGAGGAAGGGAGATCATTGATGAAGCTACCTAGTTAGTCAAGGAAGTTAGAAAAATGGAGGACAAAGAATAAAAAAACAGGTCTGGAGTAAAAGAAAATAATAAATTAGAAGTCAGGCTGAGTGGAGCTCTTTAGGAAAAGGAGTCACACCCATGCATTTCAAGGTCTGTAATCCAAGTGGAAGAACACGAGAAATAGTTGGGTGGATTTATTTTAAATAGTAAAGGTATAATTAAATAGTAATAGTAAAAAAAGGCAAGGGTGGAAAAAATGAATGATGTTATGTTATATGTGTCAGTGTGCTACAGGTGCGTGTTGTTGAATATTTCATGCTATGTGATCTTTATGGGATATTCTAAAAGCATGTGGTATTGCAGCCAATTGGAAGTAAAAAAGAAAATCATAAGGGAATAATGATTATTGTTGATATGTTTCTTTTTGAAGTAGAGATACTGGATACTAGGGAAATCTGAAAAACAGGTAACATCACTAGCTACTTGTTACCCATTCCAAGAAATTCCTAAACTCCAGGTGGCACAAATTGTTCAGAAGAGTTGAAAGAGTTTTCCCATAACTCAAACAGGAGGAAATGTGGGAGTAATTACTGAACTGAGATCACTGAAAGTGGAGGCTGTCCTTAAGGGTGGGACCCTCAGTTGGCACATTTTTTTTATAGGAAAAATTCTTAAGGGGTTGCCAATAGCTAACCTTCAGAATGTGAAGTGCTTTGTGGGAACGGTATGCCTGCTGGCAGGCAGGGCCTGCGGAAACATTGCTCTCAGAGTCATCTCAACCCTACCTGACCCCTCATTGCTATAGATTAAGGAGCAGTTACTTAGGATTCCTGACTATCCTTAATGCCTAAGCCTGGGTCCTGCGAGTCAGAGAGCAAGAAAAAGAGACAGAGAGAGAAGAGAGGGAGAGAGATATCCTGGACCTTCAAGTCTGATGTTTTAATATTCAAAGGGAGATGCATATAAGGAGAATCATAAAAAGAGAAGTTGAAGAAGAGTGGGAGGACACGCCCAGAGCTGGGAATATGCTTGACCCTTTTGCCACCCATATTACACGGCTGCCATTTAAATCACTACTTGACTAAATGGTAGAAAGCAATTACAGTAAGTGCTCAGTTCAATCACTTTGAATCCATACACAGACCCATGAGGCTTCTCTTACATATTTCATCACACAAAGTGTCCACAATTTGCTGCCTTACAGAAATACATTTCTTCTGCAAGGATTCGTAGGTGGTTTTCTGACTCAATTTCTGGATAGTTAAAATCATTGTTTCACATTTCTGCTGTTTACTTTTAAAAAAAAGGGGCAAGCAAGGGCAGCTGAGGTTTTGAGAACTATAGGAAGTTCGTTTTATTCATCTGAGAAATCAAGACTACATCATTATGAGGCTAGAAGTCACGGGGAACCTCATTCTTTCCAACTTTCACCCTTGGTGATCTCATTTCAGTGCGTAAAACCTAAGGCCAGTTGATTGTTTAAAAATAAAAAATATAAAAATGTAATCAACTTAATAGGGGCTTTTATTACTTTTGTGTTCAATGGCTTCAATTAGTGACTGGCTCCAGATTGTGCCCATCTCCCATCCCACATCAAGCTAATCTGCAGATTCACACAATTGGCCTGGAGGAGAGAAGAACTGATGAGTCAGTATAAACCTGTCACCACTTGTGGAAAATATAATTCATGAATGCAGTTCTTACTTAAATTTAGTAGCATTTTATAAGGAGGAGATCAGCATATTATCTGAGAAAAGATTCATGCCACATTTTGTTTAAAAATCTGTTTCATTATTTCACAGTCACACTTCAGTAGGCCAGGCTATAATCACTTCTTCTTGGTCCTTGAAATGACTCCTTTGCTTTACAGAGAATCAGAATGAATTATTCACAGATATCTGTGAGCATTAGAGAAAGCTGGCCTAATTCTTGAATAAAGCCAGTGTTACTCTCTTAGTCATACCTGCAGGAAGAACACATGCTCCTTCCTTTCCCAGAAACACTTTCCCACCCTCTCCTCCCAATTCATTCTGTCAAACCTTCTCCTTGGGTTTTAACTGAGATGTAACATTATCTGGGAGATGTCTCTCTCTCTCCTACCTATGACCAAACACTGACTCAGTTGATCCTATTTCGCCCTATAGAATTCTCTGTTCTCCCTCAACCAGCACGCTCACCACACTGCTTTGCAATTATCTGATTACTTAGCTGCATCTTTGTTTCTAAATTACAGAAGAAGAGCTCCTTTTAATGTTCATCCTCCAATCTAATGCTTAGAAGTAATAGGTAGCCTAAGGAAACCTTGAACAAATAATAGGTATCATTGAGAACTTATTATGCCAGATATTGCGCTAAATGTTTTACACATATTAGCTGGTTTAGACTTTGCAGCAACTCCATGTGGTATGTACCATTAATATTCCCATCTTACAGATTTGGAAAATTAAGGGAGAGTGAGTTTCATGCATCGGGTTTCCAAAAGGAAAGGGTGCAGGATAGGCAAAAAACAGCAGGTTTGAAAAACATAATCATTAGAGCACAGCATATTCAAGTGATCAAACAATCAAGATGTGGAGATCTTGAAAGACATGTTTGTAATGAAATCCTCATTAATGCATTCTACTTCACAAATTGGATGCTTGCACTGGTATTTAGAATTTTATGCATTAGCACATTTACCTATAAAGTTCTTTAAATTTATTTATTTATTTATTTTTTTCATGCAAGAAAAGCAAATCAATCAAACCATTTCCTCCCCAGTTCAGGCTCAAACCAGCAGTCATAAAGCCTTAAGCATTAAGTTATGTTATTTTTGAGAACTGATATGACATGTCCTAAATTTCAAAAGTAGGTGCTACAGAGGATCAAACGAATTTTTGGATAAAAACCCGTGTATAAGGCATAAACGTTAAGGAAGATGGGGGAGGGGCACAGCCGGCTGCCCAGAATCAGACCTGGAATAGTGCCACCTAGTGACTGGAGTCAGCTATCTGCCCCACACACTCACAGAAGCATGCTTACTAGCCTAAATGTTTGCTGGGGCTCTTTTCCCCTCCTACATCCTAGTAACAAATTGTTCTTGCAACATTTTAAGGCCACCCACCTGTGTTTCGAAATAATAATAATAATGACAAAGATAGATGGGTAGGATTAGGAAAGAGAGGAGGGGGAAACAACAGAGGGAACAGCAATATAATGCACCAGAATAGTCTTGTAAATGAAATGGAGAGATCAAAAGCAGCTGGAATTTAAAATGACCGATAATATAAGAGAAAATTAAAAAATGATACAAAAATAAGACAGCATGAGGAATAATTTTTTTAAAGCAAAAAATATAAGACAATAAACTTGGAACTGTTTGTGAAATTGTGAAATCACCAAACAAAAAAAGGCAGAGGAGAAACACCAATAGAGATTAAAAAATAAAAGAATTCAGAGGAAAGAAGGTGGATGAACTAAGAGATTAGTCTTGGTGTGGGGGGGTTTTGCTTATTTTATTTTTAAATGATAAAATCAGAGTGCCTTATTATTTTATTCAGAATAACCAAGGGAATATAAAGTTAGAATTTTTTTTCTATTTGATATAATTTGTGATATCCAGTATCCTAGATGCACAACTCATTTTCCTTTCCATTTTATTTCTTTCTGTGCAATACCGATGATGTTTTTAAATAATTGTTCCTTGCTACATTAAAAGTTTAATTACCTTTGTTCCCTTGATATGCTTTTGAACTTGTATCTGACACTATGTGAATGTAGTGTGTCCCAAACCAAATATTTATTCAGGAAATGTTATTATTACAGCATCTTTTGTAAGCATATTGAGAAGGACCACCTCAGGGATGTGTATTCAGGTATTATTGATATTCAGTTTTCCTTGTAATTTAAACCAGGGTCCCAAGATATAAAACAATAACAAAAACAGCAGTAGCAACAACAATACCTAACATGTATCTCTCTCATTGTATGTTTTAAAAAGCACTTTAACAAGATCTTTTATTCCCTGAACAATGGATTTGGAAGACAAAGCTAGTATCGTTAGTCCATGTAATGGATGTGACATTTGAACTCTGAGATATATATGAACTTCCTCAAGGCACTTAGCTAGTGAGTACCTTGCCATCTGAGTCTAACTCTGGCAAATATATTTTCACTAATAATCTTCCTAGTCCCTTTGAGAGAAGGAAGAGCTATGGTTTGTTGTTGTTCCAACGTCTAGTAATGGAAAAGTGGAGAGCTTAAGCTTGTGTGGATAAAAGTTGAAAGGTATTGTCACTATCTTCTTTCTTAATGGAAATTCCTTTGGAAAGGGATTAGTTGCTTTTTCTTGGGTGACCTCATATTAAAATTTCCTGGCCAGATTGTGAAAGAATTTATTGGGAAGTCCTTACTTAAAGGCTTTCCAACTTCTATGGCATCTTCTTCCATTTCCAGATTCTATTGTGCATTGCCATGCTGAGAGTATTACGTCCTTTGGTAATATGCATGAATGTACTTAAAACATTATTTTATTTATTGATTTGAGAGAGAAAGAGAGAGAGAAGACATTGATTTGTTGTTTCACCTATTTATGCATTTATTAGATGATTCTTGTATGTACCCTGACCAGGGATCAAAGAACCCACAACCTTGAGGTATTGGGACAATGCTCTAACCAGCTGAGCTACCTGGCCAGGGAATTTAAAAAATATCAAGTATTTTAAACCTTTTGAATGTTTCATCTGTGTAAAAGTACTAGACATGGTGTAGAAAGATAAACAGGATAGTGCCTCTGCTTTTAAGAAGTTTTCCACTTATAAGTACTATAGAGTATTGAGATTGTACTTTAGAAAGGTATTCATTCATTCTCTATTCAATAAATAACTATCTGGTGTCAGCTATGTATCAGGTCCTATGTCTCGGAACCAGAGACACAAGGCAGACACCACCCTGCTTTCATGGGGCTGATAGTTTGGGGGAATATGGCATGAATATTACTTTCGTTTTTTTACTATGGCAGCTACCCATAATTGCCCATGGATAGTTCCAAATATTTCTCCAACTTAACTTTTTAAATTTAAGATAAAAGCAGTCCTGTGGCAGCCCTTTTGATTGGTATACATCACTGCAACTTCTACATTTGAAATCTAGGACATTTACTTTTGATTTTCAAAAAGGAGTATAGCTTATTTTCTAATAAGTTGTTTTTAACCTGAATGGGAAAAAGGGACCTAGTTCATCAGATTTATCTTAAATGGAAAGAAATAGTGATATAAATTGGAAGGGAAATGTCTGGCCAGTTCAACTTGTTTTTCATGGACTCTGGATTTTAGAGTTCTAAGGTTTAATACAGGGTTCCAATTTTGTAGATCAGAAAACTCTTGTGTAGATGGAAAGGAAGGTGATAGGCAAAGAGACAAATTAAGGAGAAACTTTTCAATGATCCAGGCAAGAGTAATTAATAACTCACCTTGGTTGGCAATGCTGAAATTTGGGAAAGAAAGAATAGAAATAAGAGAGATCATGGATATAAAATCTTCAGTAATTGGAATTGTTTATGAGAAAGAAAAGAGAGAAAATGAGACTACTCCAAGATTTTTGAGCTCGGTACCATTATCAGAAACATGGACTACCGATGAGTAGTTTTCTTTTTCTTTTCTTTTTTCATTTTTTTTACCATTACCATTTATCCCTCCTATACCTTTCTTCACTTCCACATCCCTCCTCTCCCCTCACCCCCCCCTTCTCCAATCACCACACTGTTGTCTGTGGCCAAGAGTTCTTTCATTTTGTTCCAACCTTGCATCCCTAGAATAAATCCCACTTGGTCATGGTGTATGATCTTTTAAATGTATTGCTAGATTCAATTTGCTAATATTTTGTTAAAGATTTTAGTATCTATGTTCACCAAGGATATTGGCCTATAATTTTCTTTCTTAGTCATGCCTTTATCTGGTTTTGGAATTAAGATAAGGCTGGCCTCGTAAAATGAGCTTGAACTTTTTGGAATAGTTTGAGATAGCTGTTAGTTCTTCTCTGAAAATTCACCTATGAAGCCATCTGGCCCAGGGCTTTTGTTTGTTGGGAGGTTTTTGTGTTTTGTTTTTTTATTACTGCTTCAGTTTTACTAGTTGTAATCTGTCTATTCAGATTCTCTGATTCTTTCTGATTTAGTTTTGGAAGATTGCATGTTTCTAGAAATTTATTCACTTCATCCAGATTGTCCAGAGTAGTTTTTTGAAAATAAATTATAGGTAGATAGCAACTATTTTGCTGCGGGATCCAACAACTTAAAAATAATATAAATAAGCCAGCAGGCTGTCCTGGCTATATCTAAGCAGGGATTAGCATTGTAGGGACAGGGACCCTTCTTTCTGCCCCTTTGAGGTCCACAGATATGGACTGATAAGCACATGAGTTGTTGAGATACGGGTTGAAGAGGGAAAAGAGGCGTGGAGGAAAGGATGGAGTTTTTTCCTCAGTCTTGCTGGTGAGACTAGGACAGTTACTGACAGAGAGAAATAGGAAAAAGATACAGGGAAAGAGGAAAAATCTTTATTGCAGCTGAAAGATGCTGATTCTCAGGAACTCTCTTGTAAGCTACAGATCTTCTATTAGTAAATGGGGACAGAAACTAGAAAATGTCAATTATTATTACAATAAATGTCACTTTTTTTGAAGAGAGGGAGCAATAAGTTGATGAAGCCTGGGTAAATCAGAGCTATAGATAACAACAGCCTCTAAGAGTTAAACTGTTAAATCAGCAGGTAGTGTATTAGAATAGAGATATAAAAACTGGATTCCCTAACCAATGGGACTGAAGTTTAACACATGCAAAGAAATATGTTAATGAAAAAATAGACCAATTATTCATGGCAGCCTAGGGAAAGGGACCAATAACCTCTATTTGTTGATTACTTGTTAAATGTGAGATATTTTGGTAAATATTTATATAATTACCTTATTAATCTTTATAATAATCATCAAAAATAGGTAATATTATTCCTTTTTTTGGTATGAGGAAACAGAAGACAGAGGGGGGGGAAAGTAACTTAAGGTTACTCAGAACTGTAATTCAAACCCAATCTCTTATTTCTAAGGACTGTGCAAGGAAGAAGAAATATAAGTCAACATATTTTGAGTATGATGGCCCCATGATCATGATGGGAATGGTAAAAGTAGATAAAATAATCAAGCTCAGACACTCAAATAATCAAAGCATTCTGAAAGGAAAAGAAGAAAAAAAAAATAGGTGCATTCTTTAATTTTAAATAATTATAATCTAGGCATAGGAAAGTAAAATATGCACATGCATACCTATGTCAGGATCCAGGGCAGTAGCACAAGAACAAAATGAACGTTACAGATTATAACATTTTAAGATTCAAAGGAGGCAGCTTTCAGCACTGGGTTATTGTTTGCAGTTATTAAGGGGGTCAGGTTTGATTTAAGGTCGGGAAGACAAACTTGGCATTCATGATGGAAAGTGCAGCCAGCTTGAGGTCAGCTTTCCACTGAGTAGTTAGTTATGTGGTCATGATCAGTCACTTCACATTTTCACCTCCACTGCAGTTTCCTCCTCTATAAAATAAGGGCTTTGTACTGAATTCATTAATTCATTAAGAACAACCACTTTAAGTGCCTACTATAACGCACAGAACTTGGAACATCAAATAAATTTAAGACCTGGTCTTTGTTCTCAAGGAATTTACAGCCTGGAGGGGAGATCTAAACTGCAGTCTTCTAAAAAGACAATCACTATCATGTAGCTCTGAACAAAGGATTATAGGAGGCACTGAAGCTGCTTCCAGATAAGGAAACACTCCAGTGAGACTATATTTGGATAAAGAGGAGCTGCTAGGTAAATCAAGTGATGATAAAACCTTCTAGAGAAGGAAGAATTGCATAGAACTTTGCTATGTATCTTATGGCATTATTACTATCAGTGTAATTCTTTATATTATATTTCTTTGTTACTGCCTCATTTGAAGGAGGAGGAAGGGGGGGGAACAAATGTAGAGTAGGAGTATTGGTGTGAATTAATAAAGAAAAGACAGAAGGAAGTAACTTCCTGGGCTACAACCCCTAATATGTATTCAACGTGAATGTCGTGAAGAAAATATGAGAAAAACAGATAATTAAAACCTTTGTCTCTCTATATTTGTGTCATACACATGGTCTTGGTCTTAAAGACGTTTAGGCCTCCATCCAGAGGTCTTACGTGCTGTGTTTAAGAGCTTGAGCTTAAAGACAGATCACCAGAGTTCAGTCTCAGTGCCCCCACTTACTAGTTGTAAAATCCTAAAAAAGTTAAACCCTTTTGGGCCTTAGTCTTCTCATTTGTAAAATGGAAATAGTAATAATAGCTACTTCCTGTTGTGAGAGTAAAATGGGTTAAACATATCACCTGCTATAATCAGCTTAGCACACAAAGGCACCAAAGCATTACCTATTATGACTGTTATTCCATAGAGTGTCCACCACTGACAGCGAGGTGAAGCATTGGTGATCTCCTCCTTGGCGAGTACCCCACGATGCTTCCCTGTCTATGGCCTTCAACGGGCTGTCAGTGAAGATGGCTTAGAATGCATTTATTTATTCATGATGCAAAGTATGTTAAAGGAGGTCCTATCCTAGGCATTGTGGATCACATAAAAAATAAGACATGTAGTACAATAATTCTAAAACAAGACTGCGTTTTAAGTATCAAATGAATGTTAGGAGTTCAGAGGACCCGCATGTTACTTCTGCCTGGAACAACTAGGGAACACTTCCCGGGTGGCATTGGAAGTGTTCACAGACATCACCTCAAGGATCCGAGTCAGGATTTGCCTCTGCTGGTTTGTGCACTCCCTTTGTATTCACAAGTCTTTCTTCTGAGCCAGCGATCCAGGGTGCTGGAGGAGGGAGGTGAGTCAAGGCTGGGAAAGTACCATGGACTGTGTTAGCAATCAACAGAAAAGATATTTTTAAACAAAAGCAGTTTTCCAAGCTTCCAAGACAAGAAACAAAAGGCTTTTCTAAAACAAATCTTGGTAAGGAACTGTTCTTGTTCGTGACTTGTATGTCACTTGTACAGCAAATCAGCCCTTAGAAATGGTCACTCTCCCTAGAATGACATAGCAGCGTTAGCGCTCAGTCCCAAGCACAGCTCAACCTCCGCTGGCAGCGACTTTCAGAAACAATAAAGACATCTCCGCTCGGGCTCACTCTCTCTTGATGATGCTGCAAGCACAACCTGTGTGGGGAAACAATCTCCTGGATCATGCTGAAGCCTCACCCAGATGGAACATTAGTGGGAGGAGCTGCCAGCTACTTCTCTGCCAACTCGTTAGCGCCGGAGACATCATCCTCTTATTTTGCCAGTTTAATAGAGGATCGGTCGTAAAGATTCCCTGTAGGCTCAGCAACATAATTATTATCTATGGTCTCTGCATTAACTGTGAGAAAACATCATGCTCTGAATCTGCCTAATTTTAAATGCCAAGCTGTGCCCACATTCAGCCCACAACCGAACCTGAAAACTCAATATACCCTTAGCATCGCTACTGCTGTCATCGCGATGGGCGTTAAGTATACCTTTGGCCAAAGCATGATTCTTAACCCTGGCCGTGCTGCTCCTGTATTTAAGGATTACTTCCTCTGTTCTCCCGTCCCGTCCCAACACCAGTGCCCTTGCAATTCAAAATTATCAAAAAGGTGAAAATATGTGTCACATTTGGTTCTGGTGCTCAGTCCAGAAGTGCCACGCCCCTGCAAATTTGGAACACAAACTCCTTAACAGATGGGCCACATCAAGTTTACAACATGTGCGGTGTGGGAGGTAGTAGGGCTCTGGGAGAGAAACAGAAGATTGGATTTTTGGGGGCTTAACATTTTTTAATTTGCTCTTGTTTTTCGCTCGTAGGCAGATCACATAAGCTTATAGCCTTCATTTATCTCACATGGCCTGACACTTTAACCTTATGAGTGAGTAATAAGAAATCGGGAAATATTCTTCTTAATACAATGCAGCATCAAATGCTTATTGCTGCTACTAGGATTATGTACAGCTCGTATAAAATTATTACTAAAATGTGGCTGCAGGATCTAGAAAAATCTCAGTGCAATTTTGAGTCAAAAAGATAGTTCTCTGTCATTGAGGACAGGTGTATAACTTGCTGAGTTACCGTTGCCGTGGTAAAGGATGTTGCCAGCCTTGGACCATTGTCAGTGGTTGGATTGTCATTTCTAAACACACGTCTGCAACATGACTTTTAAGTGGCCTCTGAAAACCTAACAGAGGTTAGAAAATTTTTAGAGCTAACTTATTATGAAATGCATTTGATAATACTTTAATAAAGGTTCTCAAACATGAGGATAATTGGTTTCATTCTGGGGAACTATTCAAAAATATAAATGTCTAAGAGCATGATAGGCCTGCTGACAGAATTTCTGGAAGTAGAGCTAAGAAATTTGTATTTTGAAAGAGTTTTCTAAATGATTCCAATAACCAGTCACATTTGGGACCCAACAAAATTCATAAAGATGTATAAATCAATAACAAAGTTTTTTATTAAATCGAGGGTGACTAAAATTCCAAAGCCAAAAAAAAAAAAAAAATGAAAGAAAGAAGAAAGAAAGAATCAAAAAGAAAGAAACGTAAGATTTGTCCTTTTATAGGAGAGAGGATTGGCCTGAGGGAAGAGGGAAGAGAGAGACATGAACGTCAGAAAGAGGAACCCATGGCTCAGCGACAAGGGGAAGTAGAGAGGAAGTTAGAGGAAGTCACTGAGAGCGACAGTCTTGCGGGAGAAGGTGGAAGGAGTTTAGCAGCCTGAGTACAGAAAGGTCTCTTCAGCGAGTCTAAATGCATGTGCCTTCCCTCTTATAGAACTTCTTACATTTTGCTTCCGTTTTTGCACAGTCCCCTCTTTCTAATCCACTTTCCAATCTGAATTTAGAGGGCTCTTTTAAGAATTCAAATTTGAATCATGATATTGCCCTGTTTAAGCACTACAGTAGCACTCTGACTTCTCTCCAGATCAAGTACCAAGCAGCGTCCTGCATAAGCTGATTTTGGCATACCTCTCCAGCTAAACTTTGCTCCTTTCATCTGATGGCTTATTAATTTGTAGGCATACTGATCTTTTGCCATTGTTGGAACATACCAAATTCCCCCCGCCCTTGCTTTCCTCCCCCTCTTTCCCACCACCACAATTCACCTGGCAGGTTTCTGGTCGTTCCTTTCATCACAGATGACAGATCACCTACTCAAGGATGACTCCTCCGACCATCCAGTCTAAATTAGTTTCTCTTATGATACTGACATGGTACCCTATATTTTCTTGCTATGACTAATTAAAATTTATAATTTCATATTTACTTGCTTGATTATCTAAATGCTACATTAGAGACAGCTTCACAATGGCAGTCTGTTTTGCTCATAATTATGTATATGGTGTCAACCACAGCGTCTAGAACATAGAATGTATTCAAAAAATAACCATTGAAGTAATGAATGAGGGCATCATAGATGTTCAGAGACCCAAGAAATTAAGACAAAGAAAGAAAAGTGATTTTCCTTAAGTTATTTAGCGTGCCATATATACTATGCCACATAACTGTCTAATGGTATTGTTCTAAGTGCTTTGGGGGCATAAAGATGAATCACATGGTTGGAAAAGAGAGATATGTAAGCAAAAATGTATAATTGGCAGAATAAGCTGAATTGTATGAGAGAGGCATGACATCCAGAAAGAGTAATTTTGGTTCATAGATGAGGTAAGTTTGGCCAATGGGGGGTGGGGGGGTAGGATTAAAATGGGTCTGACCGAAAGCTATGTAAGATTTCAGTAGTAGAATGTAGTAAAGATGGAAGTTTCTGCCTTACATCATAGCCTCTCCTTTAAACTGATTTCCTTCTATTCTGTCAGGCCAGATGCTTGTTAGGAGAAAACAAAACAAAACAAAAAAAAACACATCTCTGCTTTAGCCCACCAACCACAGTTGATTGGATCTGGAATCCTACTCTGATCTAAGATGGTCAATCAGTTTCTCTCCCCCTGAGATTTGTAGTTGAGACTTCAAACTTCTGGAGGGTAGTGGCAGGTGTGGAACCTATTAGGACATGTTAACTTAGAGTTTAAGATGACTATATTACTGTTTTGTTATGTCCACAGGTAGGTGGGGAAGTCTGGTGTAGGTGTAAAGAGAATATATAAGAGGCAGAGACCGAGAGGAGAGAGAGAGACTACTTTGGTTCTTTATGACTTTCCAGATTCCATTTCTAGTGCCTTGCGAGACTCCACTTTATCTCCTTTAATTGAGCTAGAGGCAATCTGTTTCTATTATTCCAACAATAGAGAGCCTTAATAATGACAGATGAAAGGGTGGGGGAGGAAATTACGAACAGAGGGAAAAAGGATGAGCCAATCTGTTAAAGAGAGCGTAGGGTATGTGGAGATACCACCACATGTTTTCTTATTTCACTCATCCCATTTTTGAGTGCTAAGAAGATGAATAAGTTATTGATAAAACTTAAATTACCAAATATGGAAAAATAAAAATTTAAATACAAAATAATGTGTGAATTATATTTCCTAGCAGGAGTCAGTGTGTCAGGGTAGAGAAAATACTGAGATTGAAGTTGTTCTTGTCAACTGGGTTGCAGTCTTTGCTTTGCCACTGACTAGTTACATAAGGCCTGGTAAGTTACCTGGTCCCTCTGGGCCTCAGCCGATAAAGGACAAATGTTATGTGCCATCTATGGGCCCGTCTAACTAACCAGAAGTAATGGATAGCAACCAAAAGCATTTGTACTTGCTGTCAGTGTCTGGTTTGTCTACTCTCTTTTGTATTCTGAAACTGAGTGCTTGCTCTGACTTCAGGTCTTGTTTTAGGGACTGCGACACCAACATGCACAATTCATGGCTCCTACCCTCAAAGATAGCACAGAAAGAAAGAAATAGTACACGAGGCATAGAAATAAATTATGATACATAAAGATGATATTTATAATAATATCAACAACATTCCAAAGAATTGCTTAATTTTGTTTGGCATAGGATGTGATGATGGTGAGAAAGGCTTTAGAGAGGAGGCAACATTTGAACTGGACCATAAGAGAGGGGCTTTCTGTGCTGAGACAAAGCTTTGGGCATATTCCAGTTATCAAGTTATGCTTCATGGGTCCAAACTCACCCCTCATTGCCTACTCGGCCTTCATTGCCTACAATGGAGACTGGCTCTCTAATAGTGTTTCTATGCCAGCTGGAAGGATGTTAAGCTTTGTCAGTAGTGGGTGCCGGAGAAACACTGCAAAAGTAAATGGGTTTTAGCTTCCTGGTTCCAGGGTGCTTGCTGAGCAGGTGCTCTCCTGACTTCTCCAGCACCCAGCTCCCGCAGTGCACAGTAGCCAGCAGCACCCTGCAGCCAGCAGCTGCCTCCAGCAACCATCTCGGGTCATTTCATAGCCAAGTGCCTCTGCTGAGACACCTGCCTATGAACAGCTTCCCAGGCCAGTGTCAGAGAGTGAATTTCCAGTAGATTCCTCCAGCTTGGCACTATGGTGGCTTCTCTGCCATGGGTGAGCTATGCCCATGTCCTCTCCAATAAGGTCTAGATCTCAGCTTTGGGAAGAGGCTGGGTTTTAAATCCTCTCAGCCCTGGAGAGGATGACTGCTCCTTCTAGCCCCTGATCCTTTATTCTTTTGAGCTCAATTTACTTCCTTATAGCCAATCTTTTGTCCCTCAAATTCCCTGTTATAGGAATAATTCTTTATATTAAACTTCCCCTGTTCAAAATTTTCTTTCTTGATGGAACATTTCCTGATATGAGGCAAAGGGGAGGCTCAGAACATCTAGCACTTTCAGAAAAGAGCGATTAGAGCAGTCCTGGTGAAGTGCAGCTGGTGGGTGGAAAAGCAGGACAAGCCACTGGGTAAGTACCCTGGGGCTGGAGAATGAAGATGTGTGAACGGTAAGAATTTCAAACTGGGAGTGACAGCTTTGCTTCTGTCTTTTAAACACACACAAAAAAGAAACTGAAAACAGTGTGGGGGATGAATTACTGTGGAGAGCAGAGAGAGGCAAAGTGATACGTTTTGTTTGGGTGAGGTTATTATTACAATCCAGCAAGCATGAGAAGAGCCTGAATTAAGGCCCTGACAGCGACGGATGGAGAGAGAAGGAAGAACCTACGGGGCTAGAACTGGCAAAGCTTGATGATCATCGTGATAGGGAGGTGGAGAATAACTTTCCTGCTGACTCTAGGTTTGAGATTTCCAGTTTGGATGGCTGAAGGGATAGTGATTACATAACCGAGATTCCAAGTAATAGGACCAACGGGTTTGGGGGAACATGGAAGAAATACTGTTGTTTGTTTTGGAGTATTTTGATTTTAAAGAGATGCTATATTTGAGGTGAGAGAAAAAATGATGGGCATTACTCTGCTTCAAAAATACTGAACAATCGGCTCTCTGTTCTGCTAAGCCAAGCAGTTATCCATCCAATTTCTAAAAGTTTGAAAGATTTAAGTGAGGTTTTTACCCCTGAAGTATGTTCCTTGAACATATTTCCCCCATGAATTCTCTACTTTGGATTGCTTTATAGGTGTTTTGGAATTTCTTCTAAATTCCTTTTCAGCTTAATACTCAGATTTTAGATTTTGCCTGACATCACTTCAATCAGCAGTTCTCTGGGGTGTATTAATTCGGCTAGATATCTGCATTTCTAGAAGGCTGTGTTCATTCCTGAGTACTTTGTCTGGCAATGATCAGAACCATGGTAGCTTTCAAAGGATTGAAGACTCAGAGCAAAGTGCTCAGAAAAAACAATGTGTGTGCACAGACTGTGGCTGAAAACGCAGGACTGCGGCACTCGCTGGGGCTGACAAATCCGCTAGGCTCCGAGTACTTACTGCTCATGCCGGTCTCTAGGTGGGCAGCCCACAGGCCAGCAAAGATGCCTTGGAGACTGACAGGATATTGACACCAGGTGACACCGAATTGCATCCCAGCAGCTGCCTCTGGAACATACCAACGTGGGGTGTGTGGGGCATCATTTGAATGCCATTTTCTGAGATGCGTGAGGATTTTATAAGCATGTGGCTTGTGGTGCATTAATCTGATTTAACTTCAGAAAAGTAACCAGTAACAAGTTTTATGGGAACAGCTTAACAATGCTTTCCTGGTTTTCTCTCATTTATTTAGCTGCTTAATTGCTTAGCTATTTAATTCTTATAAAAATCACATGTGTGTACATACACAGCACATCAAATTGGAAAAAAAATCCAAACTTTAAGGTGATCATCATTAAAGATAGGGAAAAATTCACTCTCCTGTAACAAGGTGAGCACAGTATAGAATAAACAAGTGATTTATAATGCGCTTGAATGCACTGTTTAAGACAGGAGTGGTGTGTTAGCAATGTGATTGCTTTTTTGCTCAAGGCTGTATGTGCATTCAGTTCCGCCTCTGTGTGTGTGTGTGTGTGTGTGTGTGTGTGTGTGTGTGATTGAAAGTGCGGCTCAGTCAGGTTTTCTAGCAGCCAAACTGAAACATTTTTAAAACTCTTAAAAAAAAAAAAAAGTGCATAGGGTGGTTTGAGTTAAGCTTTGTTTTGCCTTTGCTCTCCCTTTAGACTTGAATTGCTGATTGCCACACCTAGAAGTCCAATGAAGGGAATTTGAGTAAGAATTCAAAGCAGGCCCATTTCATGTAGGTCATCCGTTCATGGAGAGCCACTTTCTTGTTTTATTTTGACAGTCTGGATTTCTTAATCAATAAAGATATCTAGCCATTTTTGTTATTTCTTTAAACACCTTATTTTAGAGGACATTTATATGTTGGATTGAGGGTCCCTGGCAGCTTTGCCTTATCCAAATATATCTCAGTTTCTTTGGGGGTAACTACCCCACCCCCAATTTAAATAGCTTTTACAGAATGGTAAACTAGACACAATTTACTCAATCCTCTTAGAAATCTAAAGCCAACATTTTTTTCTCTAATTCCCTAAAACAGACAATGGTGGTGAAACTATTGTAATTAGTTAATTATTAATAATAGGCAAGGAGCAAAGGGAAGGCCAGACATTATAGGCATGTCATTTGGGCAGCTTCACCAGGAAACTGCAATTTCACACTCCCCAGGGAACACATAGGGACAATAGATGCATGCTCAATAAAACTGGGGTGACGTTGGGAAGGTACTTGCCTGTCAATCATACCTGGGGACAGGGATAGTTGGCCAGAATGGGCATGGCCACTGCAAGCATGAAAACATTTGGGAATACATAATCCTCTAAACAAAGGAGTTCACTCTCTTGGGATTCTTCTTGCTTGTATGCTCCTGACTAACTCTTGGCTTCCTTGTAACCGCCCATAAGGCCAACCGTCATGAGGACCCCACACATGGTGGACTAATGGACTGCAACTAGAATGGTGCTGAACTGGACTATGCAAATATGGAATGGAAACTCTGGACACTGGCTCTGATTTTAGTTCTACTGAAACCCCACCTACACTTCTTTTATACTGGACTAAGGGAAGTGGGACTTTGGAAACTAGAAGTGTAATTCTATGGAAATAAAGCTTTCTACTATATCTCATCCTCCCAAGGGCACCTCCAGAAGTACTTATTCCTGCAGTACCCCAAGAACTCCACTTCCACTGGCAACCACTGTCCCGCAACAGAGGAGAAATGACTTACTCTGGCCCAACTGGAAGGGTTTTTCAAGGATTGTGAATGAAAAACAAGTGATGCAGGCCGACAGTGTCTGACATGTACTCACCTCACTGGCAATGTACAGGCCAGATTATTCTTGACATGCAATGCTTTATGTGTTTCCTGCTCCCTTGTCTCCCAGATCTTCCCAGGTTTCATTCATTCCCAAGTATAATCTTTTTAGAATTGCGGCATATTTAAAAAGTCCAAAGCAACATATGTACTAATTATCTCTTGCTGCATAACAAACTACCCTATAACTCAGTAGTTTAAAATAGCAACCCTCTATTATCTCCATATCTGTGGGTCAGGAATCAGTGCAAGTGTATACGTTTCCTAGGGCTGCCATAACAAAATACCATACACTGGGTGGCTTAAAACAACAGAAATTTTCTCTCTCACAGTGTCCTGGAGGTTAGAAATCAAGATCAGCGGGGCCATGCCTACTCTGCAACCTAAAGAGAGACCCTTCCTTCTTCCTACCTTCTGGTGGTTTGCTGGCGATCTCTGGTGTTACTTGGTTTGTAGCTGCATAACTCCAGACTCCGCCTTCATCATCACATAGTGTTCTTCCTGTGTGTCTCTGTCTTCACATGACTATCTTTTTATAAGAAAACCAGTTACATTGGAGTAGGGACCACTCCAATATGACTCATCTTCACCTATTACCTTCTTACTATCTTGCCTCATCAGGATGGAAATCCTATTACTTCAGCTGTATTCTATTTTCTAAACACAGGTGAGTAAATTCAGCCCACACTCAAGGGAGAGGATTACCAGGACATGAATACCAGTAGGTGAAGATCACTGGAAGCCATCTCAGACCCTGCCTACACATATTGTTTGGTATTGTTTTCAAGTTTTATAAATATGGCATTTTATGGCACACACTTTTGAGAGGAGTTTTTATTCATTCAATATTATGTTTCTATGATTTACCCATATTTTATGTATAATTATAACTAACTAATTATAAATAAATTATACTTATTTATAATGAATACATTATTATTTATTTATTTAGCCAGTTCTCTATTGATAGACATTTGGATTGTTTCAACTATGCTAAAAATCCCTATTCTTAACAACATTCTTAACAAGAACATAATTACTTATTAACTTTGTCCTATTACATATAAAACTGTACCAAACCTAGTGAAGTTTGAGATTTCTTGACAGTTTATTTGTCCATAACATTGGTTTTATCAAGGATATGCAGGCAAAATACTGTGTTCCCAAGTCATATAAAGTAATTCTCCTCTCTGTGTGGTTATGAAAACTTGGTAGATATTTAAGTTCATCTTTTCTCATTTTTGTAGTTTCCAGGGTTTACCATTTTTCTTTTTCCTTTATTTTTAGAAGATATCAACATTTTCATAATTCCAAAATGAATTATACAGCAAGGTATATTAAGAGAAGTTTTTTTTATTTTTTATTTTAATTCTGCACCGTGATTCCCTCTGGCCTTAGAGGTAATCATTTTAGTTTGGGTTTTCCTAGTAGGAAATCTCTTTGCAAATATAAACAAACACAATCTAACCCAAACAGAAAACTGTATTCCCTCATTTTCTTTCAAAAAGGTAGCATACTATATATTCTGTTCTGCACCTGGATTTTTGCTTTTTTTCACTTAATAATATGCCCTGAGGACCATGTCTTACCATGGAATAAAGAATGCCCTTATTACTTTTCACAGTGGTATAGAATATTGTGTGGAAATACTATAGTTTATTCAAATTCTGGCAGTTCTCTTATGGTAGACATTTGGATTGTTTTTAATATTCTGTTACAAATAATGCCATAAATTATTTTTCTCTCTTTTCTTCCTTTTTTTGGGGGGGGGGGAAGTCAGGATTATTGGGTAAAAGTGCACAATCAGATATTACTAACTATGCAAGCCAAATATTATCAAATTCTTCTCCCCGGGAGTTCCATCATTTTCTATTCTTATCAGAGTAGATGACAGTGACTGTTTCCTCATGACCAATGCAAATGTTGTTAAACTTGAATTTTTGCCAATCTGATGGTGACAAATGGGAACTTAGACACTGTTTAATTTGTTTTTTCCTATTATGAGTTGACCATCTTTTCAGGTGTTTAAGAATTACTTTCATTTGTTCTTCTTTTAATTTCTGTTCCTCTCTGTCCCCATATTTATATCAGGCTCGCTCTTTCTTTCTTCTTCAATTTTTGGACCTTTTTAATATACGCATCATTAGCCTTTGTGACACAAGTTACAGATAGCTTTTCTTCAGTTATTTTGTTTTTGCTTTGTTTTTGGTACTTTTTTTTTCTTTAAAGGCAATAAAAATAACTTGTAGATTTTAAAATTAACCCTTCTTTTTGTTTCTTGGTTTGAAATATAGTTAAAAAGATCTTCTTCAAGCTCTGATTATAGAAGTAATTACTCATCTTTTTCTTCAGAAACTTGTATGTTTTCTTTTTTTCTAATTTTTCTAACTCTAACCCGTTTGGGATTAATTTTAGTATTTGGAGTGAACTATGGACCAAATTTATACCCTTCTCAGTATTACCTGGTTAATTAATTTTTTTAGTGTCATTATGTTCCTCTCCTTAAGAGGTCAGAATACACACACACAAAGTCTCCTCTATAAGGGCACTAATCTCATCAGACAAAAGCCCCTCCCGCATGACCTCATCTAACCCTAATTAACTCCCCAAATGTGTGAATAAATATTTCTATCTATATTGAAATATTTTCATGCATTTTTTAAGTAACCAATTATATTACAGTAAAACCCATACACAAAAAGCACAAATGGTAAGACTGTAGGAGCTTTCTAATTATTGCAAATTATTGCCAACCATTAGTATTGTCACTCTTTCATATTTTCACTATTTTGTGGAGTTTAGTAGCATTTCTTTGTGATTTTAACTTATATATTTTTGATGCCAAATAAGATAGAGAAATGTTTTCTGTGTTCACTGTTCTTTCAGAAAGTGTTATTTGGTCTTTTGGGATAGTCTCTTCCTGATTTGAAGGTATTTTTTTCCCATTTTAAAAATACACTTTGAGCAATAGCTTACTGTTTTTACTGTTGATCATGTGTATTGCAAACGTTTTCTTATACATTCTGTTGTTCATGTTTTTATTTAGTGGTGTCTTTTGACAAGTTTTGATAAAGTCTCTGATTATAATCTAATTACAATCAAATTTATCGGTCCTATCACTTATGGTCTGTGCTCCTTGTGTTCTGTGTACAAAATGTGTGCCCCAAAGAAGTGCAGATATTAAACCTTCAGAAGAATAAAAACGGAGAAGCTTCACTACCACTTACTTGTCTTAAAGAAATTTTAAAGACTATAAAGTCAGAAAGAAGGGGGAAAAAGCCTAGAATGACAGCCAGAAACACAAGAGCAAATGATAACCAAATAAAATGGCTACTATGAATGTAACCTTTACAAACATTGCAATATAAAACATGAATGATCTCTAGTTTGTAGGGTAGAAAAGGAAACAATATCATGTAAATATACAGGGAATTGACCAGCTTTAAAGTATTATAAGTTCTTTATATTGTGTGAATAGAGACTAAAATAGTATTTATTTTTTGACTTTGTTGAATTAAATACACATGGTTTAAAAAAAAATTCACACAATAAAATGCATCTCAACAATTTTTGAATTTCTAAAATAAAACAATGTATGTTCTCTGACCACAGTGGAAGATTTGAAAATCAAGCAATACACTTTTAAATAACCCACTGAGCAAAGAGGAAATCACAGTGGAATATTTCAAGCTGACTAAAATGAAAATATAACATCAGAACATGAAGTATACATCTTAGAGGAAAACTCATAGGCCTAAATGCAGTTCTAAGAGAAAAAGAAAGGCCCAAAATAAATTATGTTAGCACCCGTCTCAAGAAGTCAAGAAAAGAACAACAACAATGAAATAACTGCCCACCCGGCAAAAGACAGAAGAAAGAAAATAATTAAGAGAAATAAAAAGCAAGTGTGTATTAACAAGTACAAAAAAGCTAATATTTGGTTCTTTGAAAAGACTGATAACATTGCTAAAACCCAAGCAAGACTTAAAAAGAAAAGAAGGTTAGGCACAAACAACTCCCAAGGTAGGTGAGATTTTGGAGCAGATAGAAATCTCCCATATTTTGCTATAAAATGATACAACAAATCTGGGAAAAAAGGTTTCATATAAAACTAAATACACACTTAACCTATGACCCAGCAAGTCTACTCACAAAAGATATGAAATAAAAATACATATTTATAAAAAGATGTGTCCAACAATGTTTACATCAACTTTATTCATAATAGCCAAAATTTTGGAAATAGCTAATGTGTCCATTAATAGGCCAACACATAAGTTGTAGGTTGACTCCTCAGCAATAAAAAGAAACAAATATTATCAAGACATAATTCAACATGTATCAGTCTCAAAACATTCTGCTGAATCGTAGAAGTCTTAAATGAAAGGATACATACTGTATGGTTCCATTTTTATGAAAAAAATTATATGGTGTCATTACAAATATTTCTAATGTTTCTGACTTTTAACTTTATTGCCTTATTTCAGTTTTTATAACTTCCAGTACAATGCTGAATATAAGTAATGAAGGCAGGCATTTTTGTATTACTACCAAACTTAGGGAGAAAGCATTGTCTTTTACCATTAAGTATAATTTATTTTTATAAATAACAAATCATATTTTTAATCAGTTTGAGGAAAACCCCTTCTATGCTTTGCTTGCTGAGACCTTTTTAAAAATAATAAATATGTATTAAGTTTTGTCAAATACTTTGTCAGCATTATTAAAATAATCATGTTTTTCTCCTCTTAGGCCAGTAACATCTAAATTAAATCAGTGAACGTTAAAACTTATCTTGTACTCCTGTAATAAACTCTGCTTGGTCATGTTGTGCTATCAATGTTGCTAGATTCAATTTGCTAGTATTTTGCCAAGTAGTTCTGCAGTTTATTCATGAGGAACATTTGTTTAGGACTTTTTTTAAAATAATGTCTTTGTTGAGAAGTATAACCTTTTCTATTTTCGCATAGCATAAAATATTGAATAAAATTGGCAATACTTTTTTCTTAAAACTTTGATAGAGTTCAACTTTGAAAGCACCTACGCCTGGAATTTTCTTTGTAGGAGAATTTTTGATACGAATTTAATCTCTTTAATAGATAAAGGGATATTCAGATTGTCTGACTCATGTTTTGTCAATTGTGGGTAAGCTGTGTTTTCTAAGAATTTGCTTGTTTAAGTTGTTAAATTTGTTGGTATAAAGTTGTTTATACCACTCTTGTTTTTCTTTTTATTTCTATAGGCTCTGCAGTGTCAAGTCCTTGTTTCTTTCTTTACAGGTAATGTGGTTTTTGTTTTGTTTTGGTTTTTTCCTGTCCTTTTGTCTTGATCAGTCTAGCTAGGGTTATATCAATTTTGTCGACCTTTTCAGATAATCAAATTTTAGATTTGCTATATATTTTTTTCTATTGTTCACTAATTTCTTTCCTTAGCCTTATTATTTCTTTCCTTTTATTTAGTTTGGTCTTTTTTCTAGCTTGTTAAGGTGAAACCTTAGATTACTGATTTTAGACCTATCTTTCTTTTTTTACTAATAAAAGCATTTACAGTTAAAATATCTTCTACTTACTGCTTCAGTTGCACCCCTCCATTTTTGATAAGTTGTATTATTGTTAATATCCTTATGTTCAAAATATTTGTAATTTTCCTTTTGATTACTTCTTGACCAATGAATTATTTATTTGTGGTTCATTTAATTATTTTAGCAGCTTATAACAACACATGTGCTTTCTCATTGCTTTTGTTTTTAATAACCTTCTTAGAGTTAATACTGTAACACTTCAGGAAGAAATGTAAAAAACTTGCAGTCTTAAAGATCCATTTTCTCACACACTTGTTTATGTTATAGCTGCCATGCATGCATTATAAACACACAAAATAATTTTGATTGACCTTCAGAATTTGCCTGTTTTGTAATCTTCTCTAGTGCTTTCAGGTTATATTTTGAAAATTACTTTGTCCACTTCAAGTATTACCTTCGGTAGGGTTAAGTAATATAGGGGCCTATTTAGACACCTCAGGATACCACTTCATGTAATCTTCAATTGAGATACTGAGCAAGATTTTTGATAATATTCTGATACCACATTATATAATTCAATAGACAGATATTCTCATGAACCGAGGTCTACAATAACAAGGGGTCATCCACTGCTATTTTGTTCTTTTAGGTTTTTTTTAGTGTGGGATTTAAAAAATATTTTTTCTCCTTTCTACTGCCTTGGAAAACAGAAAACTATCACCAACCCAATCACCCTTTGAATTCTCCATCGCCTGGAGATGGCTGAGACAATTTGGCCTGTGTTTGAAAATAGACTAAGAACATGTTGAACAAAACACTAAAAGGGTCCCCTTTGAATGCAATATGTGAAATTAAATTTAAAAATTTTTGTGACATACAAGATTTTAGTTTTTTATTTAACAATTCCAACTATATTATGGACTTTTGTGCTATCAGATAAAAGAACCCTGGCTAAGTCCAGGATATTTAAATTAACAAAATCTGATTTTGTGAACAAGTATATGTTTTTCTTCTAGGTTATAAGTTAACTTCCACACAGAGAAGCTTCTTCAATTAAGTCCTACCTACTACACCTACCTACTGTATTAATCTGTTAATTATACTGTTAGAATTAAAGGAAGACAAAAGAAATTTTAAAATGAGATAGAAAAGGAACATTTACCACAAACCCTTTTTCATTCTTATTGAAATATATTATTGAATAAATTTTATTCAAAATCTAAAATGATAAGCTTGTTGAACTTCATAGTGGTACATAGTAATAAATAGAGGGGAGAGAGCTTGGGGGACTGAGTGAAGAAGGGGAAGAGATTGAGAAGTACAGATTGGTCCTTACAAAATAGTCATGGGGATGTAAAGTACAGCATAGGGAATATAGTCATTAATATTGTAATAATTGTGTATAATGATAAGTGGGTACTGGAAATATCAGGGGAAGCACTCTGTAAAGTATATGATTGTTTGACCACTACGCTGTACTCCTGAAACCAATACAAAATAATATTGAATGTAAACTGTAATTGAAAAAATTTTTTAAAAAGAAGAAACACAGGGATGCTCTCGCACAACTAAAAAGTGATCTGAGGACACAGCAAGACGGTGGCCGTCTCTAAGCCAAAGAGAGAGGTATCAGAGGAAACTAAACCTGCCGACACCTTGAGCTTGGACTTTTGACCTCCAGAACTGTGAGAAAATAAATTTCCATTGTTTAAGTGTCTGCCCTCACCAAAAAAATAAAATAAATAAACAAAACCCTAAAACTCTTTGCTACTGGCAGAACTATTGTCAAAACTGTTCTACAATACCAGCAAGTTTTAGGGGAAAATTTATTCCCAGTAGTGGGCTAGTATTTTCCACAGGAAACAGTGGTTCAGGACTCATACTAATTTTGTTCATGGGAATTTAAAACAAGACACATTTTCGTGGTTTAGGTTACACATGGTCATTTTAAGAGCCAAAAACACTACTTAAATATCCCCAAAAGAACTGTGATTTGAAAGTATCTTTTTCTCAGAGCAGATACAGTTGTAAAAAAAGCATTACTTTCTCTTTTAAAGATCCATGCTTTATGAACACACTATTCTCTCATGTCTGATCTGATACACAAGATCCTTAGTTCATTTTACAGATTCTGACACCAATTTGTTCAAAAGGTAAGTTCTGAAACCATGGTTGATGTAGCAGATGAATGTATCAAAGCAAACAAAATCTTCATCCAAATGGAAATTGTAATAAAAGTGAACACCAACACTCCAAGTTCCTTTAGAATTGTTCTAAAGGAAAATATTCCTTTGTAATTAATCTTTCATATATATCCTTTTGCTGTTGCTCTTTGGTTCAGCAGAGCATTTATATAATTTTGGAATAATAAATACTCATGGTAAATAAGAGCCATTATACATTATTTTCTTAAAAACTTGAATATGCCTTTGAATAGAACATTTAAAGCATGTAGGTTTTACCTTGGGTGGGTGGCACAGTTGGTTGGAGCAACATCCCACGCACTGAAAGGTTGTGAGGTCGATTCCCAGAAGCCTAAGTTTCGGGTTTGATCGCCGGTTGGGGTGTGTACAGGAGGCAACTTATCTCTCTCTTTCTCTCTCTCTTCTTTTCATTCTAAAATCAATAAAACATACCCTCAGCTGAGGATAAAAAAAAAAAAAAAAGTGGGTTTCTAAAACAATTCTAAGCTTTCATGTTTTTGGAATGCTGTCCATAATTTTCTTGACATTTGTAATAAAAATATCATTAATATTCCACTTTAATGATATGGTGCTCTGGAGCAAAATTACAATAGCACAAAATTTCATCTGAAGAGCTGTGCTGTACCCCATAATCATGCTAAATGAATTCATTATGATTAGTTTTATAAGTCTCAGACATGCAATTAGAGTTTGGGTCATTCTAGAAAAGAAAAGCATTTTTTTTCCCTTTAAAAATATTACTTACTCCTTTCTGCTATTGTTATCACCTCTAGGTTCACTTGGATTGTTATCACAGTGAGGGTATTAACCTGTTTTCTAGTTCCTTCACAGGGAAGGTATTAGGATAAAGAGGTTTGGGAATTAATCTTGTAAGTAATTTGTAATTAATCTTGTAAGTAATTATAAGTAATCTTGTACACAGTAATTTCTAAGAGTCTTTTGTCACTTGCTATTTCAATGAAACTACAAAACTGAGATGAATTCTGTTTCCCATATAATGCTTCACTATTCATGATCTCTTATTGTGCTTATCAGGAGATTCGGGATAAAAGGATCTATTCCGTGGAGAAGTTGAGAGACAATTAGCCAATCTGGAACTTTTTGTCTGCATCCAAGGCAATGATCTGGCTTAGTGGAGACCAGCTGCCACCCACACTGTTCCTACCCAACAGACAGGGAATTCCTGGGTAACTCCAGAAGCAGAGGAGAAGGTAATGTGGTGATAAGAGAGGCCGCAGAAGGGAGAGATATACAGATAAATCAAAAGAACAGTGGTTGACAACCTCATGATAAAATCCTTCTATGTATGTAGAAGAAAGTTGTCTAAATTTTCACTCACCTACTTGTCCTGAAGAGATTATTTATTGGTTTTCTATTTTTAATCATTTATTTTATGTCAAATTGACCTTTTATCCCATTGGGTCTGAGTTTATTTACTGGTTGTTGAAAATATATTCAAATTTTATTTTTTTTAAATTTTTATTTATTGATGAGAGAGAGAGAGAGAAACATTGATTTGTTGTTCCACTTAGTTATGCATTCATTGGTTGCTTCTTGTATGTGCCCTCACTGGGTGACTGGGTATCGAACCCACAACCTTGGCATACTGGGATGATGCTCTAACCAACTGATACCCGGCCAGAGCCAAAAATATATTCAAATTTTCTACAACCGACATTGACTTAAAAACATTGAGTACCTACGGTTGCCAAGGCATAGTGCTAATGCGAAGATAAAGGAGCCAGCCATATATTTTGGCACTTATGTGGCAGGCACTCTTCTAAGTGCCTCCTAAAGATCCCTTCCTATGAGGCGGTGTGATTATGAGCTTCCCTCTTCAATACGCGAGGAAACCAAGCCACAGTATGCCCCAGGCCGCCTAGAGGTAAGCAGCTGCTTAGGTGTGGAGCTCCGCAGTCACTCCGAAGCGGGTGTGCTAACCCTGCACACTGCAGCGCACGCAAGGCTCAGGTGCCCTGACTGCTCTTAAGGCCCTCAGGTGCCTGAACCAAACGGAAAACGTGCTCCACTCAGTGCTGTGAGCCATGGAAGCTGAATATTTGTGTTTGGCTAGAGCCCCTGCCTGTGTGATCCACAGCACCCGCATTTCACTCGCCCCGCCTGTAATCTCCGCGGAACTGTCCGCCCACTGAGGGCAGGGCTTCTGTCCTGCGCACTCTTGTGCCTCTAGTGGCTGCGCAGGGAATAAGAATTTCATCATTCCCCTGAAGTTAGAGAGACTTGGAGCGCAGTCGCTTTGCCTCGCTGAGCAACTTTGAGCAAGCTATAGACTCTCCGGCTTTACTTTCTCCCTCTAAAATGAGGGTAATGCAAACCTATCTTTTTTTACTTTTTAGTGAACAGTAAACAACATAAGATATGTAGAATGCATGTCACATATACAATAGTCAATGAAAAAGAGGTGTTGGCTGCCTCATGAGAATACATTTATTCAACAAATATTTATGATAATACAATACGTATTTTTGTGTGTGTGGTCTCCAGAGGCAACTGTAAGTAATGCCATTTTCTTTCTGCCTTCCTTTTGTCTTCCCCAGAGGTAGGAGTGGGTCTCAACAATAATTAAATTTTCTTGAATTCAAAACCACAGCTTTGGTGACCTGTTTACACATATGAAGAGGTAATAATCTGGCAGTAGTCACTGTGCATTGCACAGACATTCTACATAGACATTCTAAGGCCATGAAAGAAGCCAGGCTGCTCTACCCTTCCTCCTGCTTCCTTGCTTTGCACATCAGCATCGTTGCCTTATCAATGTACAGCTTCTACTCTACTCCCTTGTTTTGTTCTGATTCCTGGTCTTAGGAGGACCTGGACTTCGGCAAAATTTTGTTTCACCACTTCACCACAAGTGGTTTGCCTTCTCTGTCACATGCGGGTTCACAGGAGACCACAGCCCTAAAGACAAAAGCTACCCTTTATTGAGAACTCACTATGCGATAAGTCCTATGCTAAGCATTTTAAATGCACTATCTCATTTAATCCTTATATATATGAGTTCATTACTAGAATTGTTTCCGTCTTAGAGATGGAGGAAACTAAGTTGCAGAGCTTGTTCAAGGTCAAAAAGCTACTAAGTGGTGGAGCTTCTATTTTTCCTAAGTCTGCCTATGCTCCATTATCATCACTGTTGAAGGTGAGGACATTGTATTCTTTCTACAGGTGCTTAGATGACGGAAAATGGGCCAATTGAGAAGATGCACTTTGAAGATAAAGGAAGTATAATGAAACCTTTATAAAGCATGCAAGATGTTTGCTTGTGCTCATGTAAATCAATATACAAAAGGAAGAATCAGAAACTTTCGGAATGAATAATTAACTAAAAATGATTTTAAGTGTTCTCCTTTCAGCTCCAAATGAAGCTTCTCCTTTCAACTCTAAACGAAACCTCTCCTAATATTTATAGATAACCTCACCTTAAGTAACCTCATCCTTCTGCTCAGGAAAGGAGGGAGATCTTTATATTTTAAAAATATGACTAAGTTTAATTTAATAAAAAGTAATAAAGGAGGTTTGGAAAAGTTATGACAAGAGAATTACTTATGGAATAAATTAAAATATATAATTGTTCTCATATTATGTTGCTTATTTTTAATAACTTCTAATTTAAAAACAGTTTCAGAGTTACACAATTATTGCAAAGCTAGTTCAGAGAGTTCTTATGCACTTCTCTATCAGTTTCCTTATTATTAACATTTTATATTAGTATAGTACATGTGTGTAACTAATGAACAAATATTGATAATTACTATTAACTAGAGTCTACTCTTTATTCATATTTCCTCAGTTTTTCCCTAATGTCTTTTCTGTCCCAGAATCTCATCCTGGAGATCACATTGCGTTTAGTTGTCATATTTTCTCAGGCTCCCCTTGATTGTGACTAGTTTCTTAGATTTACCTTATTTTTGATGATCTTGACAGTTTTGAGGAGTACTAGTCAGATATTTTTTTTAAGTGTCTCTCAACTGGGATTTGTCTGAGTTTTTTCTTGTGGTTAGATAGAGATGTTGATTATTTTAGAGCATGTAAATATAAACTAGTCAGCAATAACAAAGTTTGTGGTACCTAAAGTAAAATGTCCTGGAAATGAAATGGGCTCTTAGTTAAAGGGAACTGAATTTGACCTCCTTTAGAGCTTCATTCCCCAAAGCTGTGAAGTTGATAAAATGAACTGAGAGGCACTGCTGTTTAAAACACTGTGACTCAGGTAGGTCACAGAGGGAAAGGGAATGGTGGAGAAGCTTACAGGGGCATAGGATTGTGCAAAGAAACTGGTTTGGGGTTGGAGAGTACAAAGTCACCAGAGTGTCTAGCCAGTGAATAGATACATGCAGTCAGGGCTAGCACTGTGCTTTCAGGGGTAGTTTTTGAAACAGAGCTTCTGCCAAAACTGGGGATATCCACCTGCAGGATCTCCGAGAGGGGGGTCAGGGAACAGAGTTTTTCTTTGCTGTCTGGATTTTGCAGCAAGAATTCTATGCCAGTAGAAGAAGAAAATGTAATTGGGAAATCAAAGCAGAGAACTTAACATGGTGCCTACACAGACCCAGCAGGGATGAAGAATTGAGCATGAAACTCCACAGACACAATGGTGGGAGTTTGACTCAGGAAAACCAGGCTCTCAGCTTAAGAGCAGCCAGGTGCATGGCACATCCTGCCTTACCCTTAATATTCCTTCAGCCTAGGTTAGGGTTAGGGGCTCCTTAGGTGGAGCAGACCTGCTGGTCTAAGGTGCTTTTAAATGTGCTCTGAGGAGATGGTGATGTTCTCATTTATAAGGAGTTGCCTGCAGGAGGCTCTGGGAATTTAGGGGTATGATCTACCCTTTGTCTGTGTGTCCTCATTTTGTCCATCCCTCTCTAAGAGGTAGGTTTGATTTGATGAATGAGAAACCTTCACTTTTCTTTTAAATATCAATGGGCCTTCATGGATCTTCATCCAGATTCCTTATCAAAGCCTGGGCAGTGTTTGGATGCATGCTAGTTCCTCTAGAGCACAATAATTATTCATTTAAAACATGGTTGTACTTATGTGCCTTCATGCAAGATATTTACTCTGTTAATGTTAAAAATATCTATGAAAGTGAAATCCACAGGGTTGGGAATAGTAAGGACACTTCCATTTTCCCCAACAGTTAACACACCTAGTTATTGTGATCATGGCTGGTTAAGTATTAAATATACAAGTTACATATCTGAATACAGGAAATACAACTAAATATACAATGAAAATGATTGTCAAAAAATCACTTTTTACCTTGTAGTGTAGTTCTTTTAGCTTTCTTGAAAACTAATTTCCTTAAAGCTAAGTTTAGTTCTATTAGCTTTCTCATTAAAGAGAAGAAACTGGTTTTAACGCCGGGCAGAAAGATTTACTGATGGCACTTTTTGCAAGAAATTTAGAGGGACTTTTTGTAGGTGATAGAGCAAGTGATTTGACACTGATTCAAGAGTAGTTTATTGACTCTTGTATAAATATGGGCAGGGAACGTTGAATATAAGCCTTTATTTCTGCATATGGAGATTCAGTGATATGCTGTATTATTGTTAAATTTCTATGAACCTGTAAATTTCTTTCTTTTTGCTTTGTATAATATGAATATTTTAATGCCGATCTTTATAAAAAGTGAATTTTTTCCATTGTGAATCTAATTTCTTGACTACATCTGTTTGTCTTCCTCCATAAGAACCCTTATATACTGGTTTTAACTATATAACATAGTGGTCTTAACCACTATTTTTGATGCTGCATATCCAGCAATTCATATATTATTTAAAATTTTTTATTTTCTTTTATAGTTAGCACAGAGTGCACTTATACAGCATAACGAGTGCCTGATTGATGCTAAAGGTTAGTGAGCAAGTTGACATACTTGATTATCTTAACCTTTCACTCAGTTGCATTATCATTAATATCACTAGTTTTATTTTCTCACTATAAATATAAATATAAATATAAATATAAATATAAATATAAATATAAATATAAATATAAATATAAATATAAATATAAATATAAATAATATAAATATAAATATAAATAATATAAATATAAATATAAATATAAATATTCAAATAAGTACTTAAAAGGTATGGGGCTGACAGACCTGGTGGAATTTACACACACACACAATTTCACTGGCTGGGTAACTTTCTTTTGAGACCACATAGCATCATGAGCTTAAGTTTATTGCAATTTTTATTACAGATTATTAAAATTATTTACTTTCCTGATTAGCATTATCCATAGCCTCTGAATGCTGCTTCAGGACTAGGATATTTATTTTGTATATGTGTCATTACTAACCAGCTACCAATGGCTGGTAATGCAATTCATAAGTAAATGTTTGTTTAAACTGACACTAACGAAAGCATCATTTATAAGGTACCTAGTATGTGCCAAACATTTTGTTGGATAAATACAAATTATACATATATCCATGTGTTTTTGTAAATGAGCTCTAGCTAACTCAGAAAACTCCACAGTGTCAGTGTTATACACATACAGATATCCATCTTATATTCAAATATATTATGTTTATGACCAAGGCCATTATTTGCTTTATTTAAATTATCCTGGGTCAATGAGTAAAGAAATGATGTAAACTTACAGCACAGATGATGTATTTGCAATAATTGCGGGCCAAATCACTTCACAGACAACTCTACAGATAAGTTAACTTCAGTTAGGAACAAAATGTACTAGCAGAACTGGATCCGCACACATAAAACAATAGAGGACTACCCTCCACAAAAGAATCAAATAAATACCTAATGCATGATCAAGTCAATAGTGGTGATTGATATGGAGGAAAAATGTAGCAGTGTAAGACCAAAAAATAATTATGTTCTGTGTGTGTGTGTTTTATAGCGGACAGTCAGAAGCCTTTTGAAGTGGCATTTACACAGAGCCCAAATGCATTATGGAAATGTGTGAGGAAAGAGATTTCCTGAGCAAAGAGGACAGCAAATATGCAGACCCTAAAGTGGGAGCATGCTTGGAATATTTAAGTTAAAACAGAAAGGTAAATGTAGGTATGATGATTAAGCAAGGTTGAAAGGTAGAAGATATTGGGAAGTTGTACATCTGTGCCTTGAAAAAGGGCGTCGATTCTAGAGGCAAGTGGGTGCTGAAATCCACCTCATGTGCCACTAACCAAGCCAGGTTTATTAACCAAGCCATGTGTCCTGGAGAGGGTCTGGGTCAGCTAGGAGAGCAAGAATATTTTTTTCTTTGCACAAGGCATTTTCTGCTCCTAGGGCTGGTCTGCACAGTGGAGGCATCTTTATCTAATTGGTTCACCTAAAATGTGTTCCTTTTAAATCACACAAAGGGGAGGACTTCCAGTCAAGACAGAATCAGAAAAAATGCTGTGCTAGTCTTCTCCCACAGTGACATCAAAATTACAACTAAATTACAGAACACTGATAAACGAGAAGCACCTGAACACTAGCTGAACAGGATTCCTATAACTAAGGACAGGAAGAAAAAGCCACAGCAATACTGGTAGGAGGGGAGAAGATGTGGAATGGGCCCCACACCCAGTGTGGCGATTAAGACTCAGGAGGGATACATTGGTTGTGGGAGGTCTCAGCCCCAAGTCAGTATCCCAAGCCTGGAGCACCACTACTGGGAAGAGGAGTCTCCATAACATCTGACTAGGAAAACCAGTGGGGAATGTTTGAGTGAGATGGAGGGCTGACCGAGGCACTCCCTTTGGGGGGCCCACATATAGACTCACTGGCTCACAAAATCACTTGCCAGAAGCTCCAGTACTAGGGGCAGCAGCTAGAAAAGTGCCAGAGAAACACGGGAGGAACTAAATTGACTAACTTCAGGGTTAGGGCTAGAGAATTAGGGGTAGGGGAACTCTTTTCTGGGTTGGAAGCGCTGGCAGGTGCCACTTGCTTTGTTGAGCCCTACCCACACCTAGCCAGCCATATACAGGCAGGTACCATATCTGTGCTCTCCATTAATCTCTCTAACACGTTTTGTCCCACCCTGGTGATTCCCCTAAAACACTACCCCACCCAACGCATGCACCTGTTTCAAACCTATTCAGCAGCTTTTCCATGTGAGCGGTCTGCCTTGGCTCACACTGCAAACTTTTCCAAAATCTCAAAGGGTCCCAAGTTGGGCACTAGTGGCACCCAGCTTAGGTTTGCAGCATAACCTTTTCCAAGCACTTCCAATCCCAGAACAAGCAGCAAGCAACCAACTGCAGATCACTTTGTAGCTCCTATCAAATGCCCCCAAGTGAGGCAGTGGCTGACCTTGACCTGAAGTAGAGCTCATTTGAAGGAGCTCTAGAACCAACACACCCAATGGTTAGGTTCAGACCACACCAATGCACCACTCAGCTTCACAAACAGCATAAGCACACTTGGTTTGTACCAGAGCCCTGCTAAAGCAATTCTCACTCTGTGGGGTCAGTCCTCCCACAATAGCATGGCTGCTGTAGTCACAGACAGCCATCTTAACCAGTTGGCCTGAAGGTATATCTCATATCCTGACTTGCTAACAGCAATCAAGCATCAACTATGACAAGAGGGCACATACAACCCACACAAGGGACACTCCTGGAGCACCCAGCACAGGTGACTAGGGAGAATATGCCTCTAGGACCCACATGACACTTACTACATAGGGCCACTCAGCCAACACTGAGAAATGTACTAGATCTATCTAATACATAGAAACAGACACAGGGAGGCAGTCAAAATAAGAAGACAAAGAAACATGTCCCAGATGAAGGGACAAGATGAAACTCCAGAGAAAAGACCTAAATGAAATAAAGGCAAACTATCTACCAGATACAAAATTCAAAACACTGGTTATAACAATGCTTAAGAAACTTAAGGAAAGAATAGAGAAACTCAGTGAGAATTTACACAAAGAGATGGAAACCAAAAACAAACAAAAAGAACCAACAGTCAAAAATAAATAATGCAACAACTGAAATGAAGAATACATTAGAGGGAACCAACATCACATTAGAGAAAGCAGAGGATCAAATTCGTGATTTGGAAGACAAGGTAGTGGAAAACAATTAGAACAGCAAGAAGAAAAAAGGAATTAAAAAAATGAGAATAGTTTAATGGATCTCTGGGACAATATCAACATAACAAACAACATTTACATCATAGGGGTACAAGAATGAGAACAGAGAGAGCAAGGGATTGAAAAGCTATTTGAAGAAATGATGACTGAAAACTTTCTTAACTTACAAAGGAAATAGACATACAAGCCCAGGAAGCACAGAGGTGAATCCAAACAGGCCTACAACCAAGATACATCATAGTTAGAAGGCCAAATGTTAAAATCAAAGAGAGATTCTTAAAAGTGGCTAGGGATATGTATTTAGTTACCTACAAGGGAGCTCCCATAAGACTGTCAGCTGATTTCTCAACAGAAGCTTTGCAGACAGAAAGGATTAATGCAAAATATTCAAGGTGATGAAAAGTAAGCACATACAACCAAGATAACTCTACCCAGAAAGGCTATCATTTAGACATGAAGGAAAGATCTTCCTCAACAAGAAAAAGCTGAAGGAGCTCATCACCACCAAACCAATATTAGACAAGAAATGTTAAAGAGACTTCTTTAAGAAAAAGAAAAAAACAAAAATTGTGAATTAGAAAAGATCTCAAAGAAAATAATTCTCACTGACACCAGCAAACATATAATAGAAGCAGTGGATCATCCATACTAAAGCTAGTACCAAGTTTAAAAGGTAAAAATAGGAAGATCATGTATAATCACAACAATAGATTAAAGGATACACGCACATATACACAAAAGAAATAAACAATAATGATGAAAATAAATGTGGAAGGGGCGAATAAAAATTGTAGTGATTTTAGAATGTTTGAACTTAAGCAACCATCAACTTAAAATAGACTGGTATAAATGTAGCTTGGTACATATGCAGCACACAGTAACTACAAACCAAAAACCTATAAGAGATATACAAGAAACAAAGAGAAAGGTATTCAACTGTAACACCATAGAAAGTCATCAATATACAAGATGAAGAGAACAAGAGAATAAAAAGGAACAGAGAATTACAATAAACAAACAAACCAGAGCTCGGCCAGGCATGGCTCAGTGGTTGAGCATCAACCTAGGATCCAGGCAATCGGGGTTCGATTCCTGGTCAGGGAACATGTCCAGGTTGTGGGCTCAATCCCCGGCCGGAGCCATGCAGGAGGCGGCCAATAGGTGACTCTCTCATCATTGATGTTTCTGTCTTTCTCTCTCCCTCTCTTTTACTCTCTCTGAAATCAATAAAGATATATTTTAAAAACAAACAAACAAACAAACCAGAATACAGTTAATAAAATAACAAAAACTAGATACTTATCAATAATTACTGTGAATGTAAGTGGACTAAATGCTTCAATCAAAAGAAATAGGGTGGCTGAATGGATAAAAATATAAGACCTGTACCTATGCTGTCTATAAGAGACCCACTTCAGATCAAAAGACACAGACTTACAGTAAAGAGATGAAAAAATATATTTTATAGAAGTTGAAATGAAGAAAAAAAGCTGGGGTAGAAATACTTAGACAAAATAGATATTAAAACATGAGCATATTAAAAAGGGCATATAGTAATGATACAAGGAACAATCCCACAAGAGCCTATAACTCTTAAAAAAAAAAAAAAAATCATCTATGCACCAAACATAGAAGCACCTAATATAAAGTAAATATTGACAGACATAAAAGGAGAGATCGGCAGTGACACTGTAATAGTGGGGAACTTTAACACCTCATTGACAACAATGGATAGATCATTAGGAGAGAAAATCAACAAAGAAATAGCAGTCCTACATGATACATTAGAGCTGATAAATTTAATTAATATTTTTAGAACATCTTACCCCAAAGCAGCAGAATACACATTCTTTTCAAGTGCACATGAAACAGTTTCTGTTTCCAAGACAAACCACATGTTAGGCCACAAAACAAGTCTCAGTACATTTAAGAAGATTAAAATCACATCAAGCATCTTCTCTGACCACAATTGTATGAAACTAAAAATTAATTACAAAAACAAAACTGAAAGCCACACAAACACATGGAGGCTTAATAGCATACTAGCAAGCAATAAACAGATTAACAGTGAGATCAAAAAAGAAATCAAAAAATACCTTGAGACAAATGAAAACATGATGACTCAAGATCTTTGGTACCCAGCCAAAGCAGTTCTAAGAGGGAAATTTATAGCAATACAGTCTACCTCAAGAAAGAGAAAAAATATCAAATAAGTAAACTAAACTTACACTTAAAGAAACCAGAAAAGGAACAACAAACAAAGCCCAAAGTGAGTAGAAGGAAGGAAATAATAAAGACCATAGAAGAAATAAACAAAATAGAGTCTAAAAAAAATTCCAAAAGATCACTGAAACCAGGAGCTGGTTCTTTGAAAAAACGAAGAAAATTGATTGTTTTTAAATAAAATATATCGAGGTTGGGAAGATGGCGGCCCTGTGAGAAGCAGCGGAGTGCCCCCACTCCCAGCCACAGACTCAATTTACTCCTAAAATCCTACATAGCCAGCTGGGGAAAACCAGAGAAACATACCTGAGTGGATGAAGTGTGAGTGGGGAGCACTGAAGAGACATCACGGAGTCTGGTAAGAGAGGGGGGGTGTAGGAAGGGGGAGTCCCCCCTGAAGCCTTTGCTGGACTCCGAGCCCTGAAGCTTGGAAGCTGCAAAGCTTGCTCCCCTCGGGAGTGCGGACCGGCCTCCAAAAGCAAGGATCCCACACCCAGAGCAACCAGAGGGGAAGGAGCTCCCTGCACACAGTGCGGAGGGATCCAGGGGAGTGATGAGTCCCAGAGGGAACGGCGCCTTCCTAGGAAACAAAGCTTCTAGTGGCTGATGCGACCAGCTTCCAGTGCTCGGGGTTCCAACCATAGAAAAGGGTTGTCCCAAGTCGTGTGGCCCTTGAGTAGCAAGGTATCAGAGGACTGTGCTGAACAACCACACAGGGGGACTCTCTGCCTCCCTGTGGGGCACTGTGTTGGGCCCCAGAAAGCACTGGATCTGAGTGGCATGGGGGAGGGGAGGAGCCCTCCTGCATTGAGCTCCTGGTGCTGAGAGGCTGGAATCTGTGACCAGCCCTGAGGGGCCCCGTGGCGGCTCGTGAAGCTGCCCCAGCTTTGCTGAGACCAGCGGTGCAGGGAGCTGCCTGGAGCTGACTTTGGGCCCCCTCCTGCTGGGGTCCTTGGTGCGCGGGTGGCAGGACCTTGCAGGGCAGACTCTCTACCTATGTGTTGCTTTGTGCATTTGTGAGTTTGATTGGGAAACTGGCTCCCACCTTCCCACGTGCACTGCGGGACAGACCAGCGAAGGCTGGGATTGGGGTCTACACAGTAGACCGTCTGAGGGGTGGGCCTGGTGCAACCAGCCAACCAGAGCTGAACAAGGAGGGGCGGAGCTTGCCAGCTTCTCCTGAACCAGGAGCACCCCCCCAACAGGAAAGGGGCGGGTCCCACTCACTGAGGCCCCAGACACCACCCCAGGGTGTCTGAAGGGGAAAGGAGAGCAGCTCACAGGAGGACTTTACAAGAATAAGACTCTCAGGGACTGTTGTTTGGGAACTGGAAGAAATGCTGAAAACCCCTTCAGGGGGCTGGGCAGGCAAAGGGCTCACTGGAAGGTTTTTTTAATCGAACCCACTGAGCCCAGGCTGCTGAAACGGCCCATACAGAAAAAGCAACAGGCTGAAATCAATCTGAAAATGCAGCAGGACAGAGCCTGGGGTACTAGAATCAGAGGACAAGATAGGACTGAGGAGTTGGCAATGGAGCAGAGACTAACTCCCACAGAGTGAGCGCCTGACAGCGACACCTCTAAGGGCATTGACACCCTGAGCTACACTTGCCATCCTGCACTCTAAAGACTCTACAGAAGACTCTGGAGCAAGACCACGCAACTACAAGTTTACAAAATAGCTGACAAGAGGAGGTGGTCCACAAAGAGCCTCAAATCAACCACCTACCTAAGGACACCAGAGCCAAACTTAGACGGCTCCTCACTTTCGCTGATACACAAGTACCTTGCAGGAGAACTGAAATCAGCACACAAAACTGTAACCCTCAGACAGCATAAGTTGCCAAGAAGAAACTCACCTTATTGGCTATCTTGTTTTCTTCTGTTTTTTTTTTTTTGGTTTTGGTTTGGTTTGGTTTTTTGTTGTTGTTGTTTGTTTTTTGTGTGTGTTTATTTGTTTTTCTCTTTTATTCTTAGGAAGAAGAGAAAGGGGAGAAAATTTGTTTTTTCTTCTTTTTTAAATTTTACAATAATTATTTTGAATTTTTTAAAAAACATTTTTAGCTAAATTTTTTTCTTTTTTATAAAAGAATTTTGTCTTGCTTAGCTTATTTTTAGTTTAGTTTTGTTTATTTGCTTTGTTTTGTTTTATCCTTGCTTCTACTACCAAAATTTTCTTGATATTTCCTGCTTAATGACTGGGACTTTATCATTATAACCAACTTTATAGCTTTCCTCTATAGTTTCCACCAAATCTCTTACTGGACTCCCTCCATGCCTGGGCTATATATCTCTCTCTCCTCTCAATCCATTGGCATAACTTTTTTTTTCTTTTTCTTTTTTCTTTTTCTACTTTTCTTTTGTTATTTTGTTATCCTCTCTTCTGTCTTCCTGCCTTTGTGTTCAATTTTTAGTTTCTCTTATTTTCTTTATTGTATTTTTGTTTTCTCATTTTCAACTAGTATCCTATTTCTATTCTCTCCCTTAATTTTTTGCTGGCCCTTGTTTCAGAATCTTTTCTCTGCTCCTGTTATCTCCCAGTAGCTTCTCTATTTTTTAGATTTTAGTTTATTATTATTTTCTAAATTTTCACTACTATTAACAACAATATACATCTCTCTCTCTCTCTGTTACTTTTCTTTCTCTTTTTCTTTTTTTTAAGCATTTTTTTTTTTTGGTGTGTGTGTTCTCCCTTCACTCTCTCAGTTCTATTTTCATGTGGGTTGTTTTCATTGTGACTGTCAAGATATTTTGTAAGATACCTCTTGTTTCCTGGAAGTTGTGTATTGTCCTGCCTTGCCAGCACCCATACAACAGCTTACATGATGAGGATGGGGCTGAGACACAGTTAGCCAACCTGAAAGGAGGGTCCTCCCAAGGACTCATCAACATCAATCTAGACCCAAACACAACAGAAGAACATAAAGAAACCACAAAAGGGACACCCATAAGAGGGACATGCCTAGAGCAAAGAGCTCAGAAGTATAAGGAAAACACATCTCTGGGCTCCACTGGACCCACAAGACAAAATCCCATTCCACAAGACTGGGAGACAGCAAATATATCTAATATATAGATACAAACACTAAGACCTACCAAAATGGGGAGACAAAGAAACAACCCCCAAATTAAAGAAAAGGAAACATCACCAGAAAAAGACTTTGATGAGATGGAGTTAAGCAAGTTATCAGAAACGGAGTTCAAAGTATTGATTATGAAGATGTTCAAGGAACTTAAGAAGACCCTAGATGATAAGATTGAGGACCTTAGGAAAAAAATAAAAAAGGAGATACATACCATAAACAAAACTCAGACAGAAATAAAGAAAGCTGTATCTGATGTCAAGAATGCACTGGAAGGAATGAAAAGCAGGCTCAGTGAAGCAGAGGATAAAATAAGTGACATAGAAGACAAGGTAGAAAAAATCACACAGTCAGAGCAGCAAAAAGAAAAAAACACTTAAAAAGCATGAGGACAGTCTAAGAGAACTTTGGGACAACATGAGTGAAACAACATTTGCATTATGGGAGTGCCAGAGGGGGAGGAAAAAGAGCAAGGGATAGAGAACTTGGTGGAGGAAATAATGATAGAAAACTTCCCTAGACTGGTGAAGGAGAAAGCCACACAAGTTCAGGAAGCACAGAGGGTTCCAAACAAGAGGGACCCAAAGAGACCCACTCCAAGACACATCATAATTAAAATGGCAAATGTCAAGGACAATGAGAAAATATTAAGGGCTGCAAGAGAGAGACAAGCAGTGACCTACAAGGGAAACCCCACAGGCTCACAGTTGATTTCCCAACAGAGACTCTTCAGGCCAGAAGGGAGTGGCATGAAGTTCTCCAAGTAATGAAAAGAAAGAACATGCAACCAAAATTGCTTTATCCAGCAAGGTTATCATTTAAAATTGAAGGTGAAATAAAGAGCTTCCCAGACAAAAAAAGGCTAAAGAAGTTCAGTACCACAAAACCAGCATTGCAAGACATGCTGAAATGGACTGCTTTAAGAAAAAGAAATAGTGAGAAAAAGGTACATCAGCATGAAGGGGGAAAATGGCATTAAATAAGTTGATATCAATAGTAACCTTAAATGTAAATGGAATAAATGGTCCAATCAAAAGACATAGGGTAGCTGAATGGATAAGAAAACAGGACCCAAATATATGCTGTCTACAAGAGCTCCACCTGAGAGCAAAAGACTCACATAGGTAAAAGTGAAGGGATGGAGTAAAATATTCCATGCAAATGGAAAGGAAAAGAAAGTTGGAGCAGCAATTCTTATTTCCAACAAAACAGACTTCATAATAAAGACCATAACAAGAGACAAAGATGGTCACTACATAATACTAAAGGGATCAATCCAACAGGAGGAAATAACCCTTATAAACATTTATGCACCCAATATAGGAGCACCTAAATATATAAAAAATTTCTTGGGGGACTTTAAAGGGGAGACTGACAGCAACACAATCATAGTGGGGGACTTTAACACCCCACTGTCAGCATTGGACAGATCATCAAGACAAAAAATCAACAGGGAAACACAGACCTTAAATGACTCACTAGACCTAATGGATTTAATTGACATTTACAGAACATTCCACCCCAAAGCAGCAGAATACACATTCTTCTCAAGTGCACATGGAACATTCTCCAAAATAGACCACATGTTAGGGCACAAGGCAAGCCTCTATAAATATACAAAGATTGAATTCATATCAAGCATCTTCTTGGGTCACAATGCCATGAAACTAGAAATCAACCACTATAAAAAAACTTAAAAATATTCGAACACAGGGAGGCTAAATAACATGTTATTTAACAATGAATGGGTTACCTATGAAATCAAGGAAGAAATCAAACACTTCCAGGAAAGTAACAAAAATGAACAAACAACAACCCAAAATCTATGGGACACGGTGAAAGCAGTCCTGAGAGGAAAATTCATAGCATTACAGGCCTATCTCAAGAAACAAGGAAAGATCTAAGGAACCATCTAACACAACTAAAAGAACTGGAAGAAGAACAGAAAGGAAAGCCCCGAAGAAGTAGAAGGAAGGAAATAATAAAAATCAGAGCAGAAATAAATTACGTAGAGACTAAAAAAAAAATACAAAAAAATCAATGAAACCAAGAGCTGATTCTTTGAAACGGTTAACAAGACTGATTCACCTTTAGCCAGACTCACTAAGAAACAAAGAGAGAGGACCCAAATAAAATCAGAAATGAAAGAGGCGATATAATAACTGACCCAACAGAAATACAAAGGATTGTAAGAAAATATTATGAGCAACTATATGCCAACAAATTGGACAACCTGGGGGAAATGGACAAATTCCTAGAAGCATACAACCTTCCAAAGCTGAATCAAGAAGAGGCAGGAAACCTGAATAGGCCGATAACAACTAATGAAATTGAAGCAGTAATCAAAAAACTCCCAGCAAACAAAAGTCCTAGACCAGATGGATTTACAGGTGAGTTTTACCAAACATTTAAAGAAGAATTAACACCTATTCTATTTAAAGTATTCCAGAAAATTCAAGAGGAGTGAAAACTCCCAAACTCTTTTAATGAGGCCAGCATCATTCTAATCGCAAAACCAGATAAAGATACTACAAAGAAAGAAAATTACAGGCCAATATCCCTGATGAACATAGATGCTAAAATCCTCACTAAAATCCTAGCAAACCAGATCCAGTAATACATTAAAAAGATCATACATCATGACCAAGTGGGATTTATTCCGGGGATGTAAGGCTGGTACAACATCCACAAATCAATAAATGTGATACATCACATAAACAAAATGAAGGACAAAAATCATATGATCATATCAATAGATGCATAAAAAGCATTCAACAAAATCCAGCACCCATTTCTGATAAAAACTCTCAGCAAAGTGGGAATAGAGGGATCATACCTCAACATAATAAAGGCCATATATGACAGACCTACAGCCAACATCATATTCAATGGGCAAAAACTAAAACCATTTCCATTAAAAACAGGAAGAAGACAAGGATGTTCACTTTCGCCACTCTTATTCAACATAGTACTGGAAGTCCTAGTCACAGGCATCAGACAGGAAGAAAACATAAAAGGTATCCAAGTTGGAAAGGTGGAAGTAAAACTATCATTATTTGCAGATGACATGCTATTGTACATAGAAAACCCTAAAGACTCCATCAAAGTACTACTAGATTTGATAAACAAATTTGGCAAGGTAGCTAGATACAAAATCAAAATAGGAAAATCAATGTCATTCTTATATACCAACAATGAACCTTCAGAGAGAGAAACTAAAATAACAAAACCATTTACCATTGCAACTAAAAAAATAAGATACCCAGGAATAAACTTAACCAAGGATGTAAAAGACCTGTACACGGAAAACTACGTGACACTGAAAAAAGAAATAGAGGAAGACTTAAGCAATTGGAAGAATATACCATGCTCCTGGATTGGAAGAATTAATATCATTAAAATGTCCACAACCGAAAGCAATTTATAAATTCAATGCAATTCCCATTAAAATGTCAACAGCATATTTCACAGAGCTAGAACAAACATTTTGAAAATTTATATGGAACCAAAAAAGACCCCGAATAGCTGAAGCCATCTTGAGAAAAAAGAACAGAGTGGGAGGGATCACATTACTGGACTTCAAACTGTGTTACAAAGCCACTGTAATCAAAACGGTCTGGCATTGGTACAATAGGCATATAGATCAATGGAACAGAACAGAGACCCCAGAAATAGACCCACACCATTATGGTCAGTTAATATTTTATGAAGGAGGGAAGAGTATCCAGTGGAGTAAGGACAGTCTCTTCAACAAGTGGTGCTGCGAAAATTGGACAGATACATGCAAAAAGATGAAATTAGACCACCAACTTTCACCATACACAAAAATAAACTCAAAATGTATAAAAGACTTAAATGTAAGTCACAAAACCATAAAAATCCTGGAAGAAAACATAGGCAGTAAAGTCACAGACATCCCACGTAGTGGACTTTTCACTGATACATCTCCTAGGGCAACAGAAACAAAAGAAAAAATAAACATATGGGACTACATCAAACTGAAAAGCTTCTGCACAGCAAAAGAAAACAGCCTCAAAATACAAAGGAACCCCACGGTCTGGGAAAACATATTTGCCAAGGATGTATCTGATCAGGGGCTAATTTCCAAAGTGTACAAAGAACTCATATTACTCAGCAAGAGGAAGACAAACAACCCAATTAAGAAATGGGCAAAAGGCCTGAATAGGCAGTTCTCGAAAGAGGATATACACATGGTTAAAAGACACATGAGAAAATGCTCAGTGCTGTTAATCATCAGAGCTATTCAGATTAAAACCACAATGAGGTATTACTTTATACCTGTCAGAATGGCTACCATCAACAAATCAACAAACAACTTGCTGTGGAGAAAGGGGAACCCTGGTACTGCTGGTGGGAATGCAGACTGGTGCAGCCACTATGGAAAACAGTATGGAGGTACCTCAAAAAATTAAAAATGGAGCTGCCTTTTGACCCAGTGATTTCACTCCTAGGGATGTAGTCTAAGAGTTCTGAAACACTAATCAGAAAGAATATATGCACCCCGATGTTCATAGCAGCACAGTTTACATAGCTAAGATCTGGAAACAGCCCAAGTGCCCATCAGTAGATGAGGGGATGAAAAAGCTTTGGGATATAAACACCATGGAATACTATGCAGCTCTAAAGAAGAAGAATCTCGTACCCTTTGGGACAGTATCGATGAACCTGGAGAAAATTATGCTAAGTGAAATAAGCCAGGCAGAGAAAGACAAATATCACATGATCTTGCTTGCATGTGGAATCTAAAGAATCTAATAAACTGATGAACAGAATAGATTCAATGACATGGAAGCATAGATGAGACTGACGAATGTCAGAGGGATGGAGGAGGGCGGGTGAGTGGAGTGGGAGAGAGTAACCAAATAATTTATATACATATATGCACAACCCAAGGACTCGGACAATGGTAGGGAGAGAGACTGGGGATGGGAGTGGGACTGGGTGGAATGGGTACTGGGGAGAAAAAGGGACATCTGTAATATTTTACACAAAAATAAAAATTAAACATTAAAAAATATGTATTATGGAAAAATAAATAAATAAAACACATCAAGAAAAAAAGAGAAGGCCCAAATAAATAAAATCAGAAATGAAAGAGGTGAAGTGACAACTGACACCAGGGAAATACAAAGGATTGTAAGGAAATACTACAAATAATTATACATCAACTAATTGGACATCCTGAAAGAAATAAAGAAATTTTTAGAAACATACACTCTTCAAAGGCTGAATCAGGAAGAAATAGAAAACTACTAATGAAATTGAATCAGTAATAAAAAAAACTTGCAACAAACAGACCCCTGGACCAGATGGCTACACAGATGGATCTTACCAAACATTCAAAGAAAAATTAATACGTATCCTTCTAAACTACTTCAGAGCTTAAAGAAAAGGGGAGTCTACCAAGCTCCCAGGTCAGCATTACCCTGATAGCAAAACCAGAAAAAGACACTATAAAAAAAGAAAATTATATGTCAATTTTCTTGATAAATATCAATACAAAAATTCTCACCAAAAGATCATAAACCGTGATCAAATGTGATTTATTTCCAGGATGCAAGGCTGGTTCAACATCTGCAAATCAATTAACAAATTGATTTGTTATACACCACATAAACAAAAAGGATAAATATAATATGATCAATTCAATAGATGTAGAAAAGCATTTGACAAAATCCAACATCCATTTATAACAAAAGTGCTCAGCAAAATTGGAACAGATAAAACATACCTCAACATAATAAAGGCCAGATATAAAAATCCCACAGATAACATCAAATTCAATGGTGAAAAGTTAAAGCTTTTTCTTTAAGATCAGGAATAGTACAATGATGCCCATTTTTACGATTTTCCTTTAACGTACCTTGGAAGTCCTAGGTACAAGAATCAGACAAGAAAATGTAACAATAAGTAACTGAATGAAAAAGAAAGTAGCAAAGCTGACATTATTTGCAGATGGCATAATATTATATATAGAAAACTGTAAAGATTTAAAAAAAATAAAACGTCTAGGAATAAATTTAACCTATGAGGTAAAAGACCTTTACTCAGAAAACTATATGATATTGAAGAAGATATAAATAAGTGGAAGGATATAGCATGCTCATGGATAAGAAGAATTAACATTGTCAAAATGTCCATACTACCTAAAGCAATCCCTATCAAAATAACAATGGTATTTTTCACAGAACTGGAGCAAATAATCCTAAAATTTATATGGAACCACAAAAGACTAAATGTCCAAAGCAATCTTGAGAAAGAAGACTAAAACTGGAAATATCATGTTACCTGATATCAAACTATATGATGAGGTCATAAGTAATCAAAACAATATGCCAGCATGATACTAGCATGAAAACAGAAACATAGATCAATGGAACAGAACAGAGAATTCAGAAATAAAACTATCCCTATATGGTCAATTTAGCTATAACAAAGGAGGCTAATATAAAATAGGGTAAGGATCATCTCTTCAATAGCTGCTGGTAGGAAGACTGGACAGATGCATGCAAAAGAATAAAACTGGATCACTTTCTTAAACCACATATAAAAATAAATTCTAAATGGATTAAAATCTTTTTCTTCTTTTTAAAAATATATCTTTATTGATTTCAGAGAGAGGAAAGGAGAGGAAGAGAGAGAGATAGAAACAATGATGAGAGTCATTGATTGGCTGCCTCCTGCACGCCCCCTACTGGGGATCGAACCTGCAACCCGGGCATGTGCCCTGGCTGGGAAAAAACCCCTAATTTGATTAAAAAATGGGCAGAGAACCTCAATAGACATTTCTCTCAAGAGGTCATACAGATGGCCAATAGACAGATGAAAAGATGCTCAACATCACTAAACATCAGGACAATGCAAATTAAAAGTATAATGAGATATCACCTTATGCCTGCCAGAATGGTTATCATTAATAAATTAACAAAGAAAACGTGTTGGAGAGAATGTGGAGAAAAGGGAACCTATGTGCACTGTTTGTGGGTTGTAAACTGATACAGCCACTATGAAAAACAGTATGGAGATTCCTCAAAAGAGTAACAGTAGAGGTACCATATGACCCAGCAATTCCACTTCTGGATATTTATCCAAAGAAATTCAAAACACTCATTCAAAAAGATATATGTACTCTATTTTTATTGCATTATTACTTATAGTAGCCAAGATACTGAAGCAGCCTAAATGTCCACTGATAGACAACTGGGTAAAGAAGATTTGGTACATATATATATATATATATACAATGAAATATTACTCGGTCATAAAAATGGAATGAAATCTTGCCACTTGCAACCACATGGATATGCCTAGTGCGTATTATGCTTAGTGAAATAAGACAGAGAAAGATAAATACCATATAACTTCATTTATATGTGGAATCTAAAAAAAACAAATAAACAAAACAGAAACATTTATAAATACAGAGAATAAACTAATTGTCGCCAGAGGGGAGCAGTTTGGGGAATGGTTGACAAAGGTGAAAAAGATTAAGAAGTACAAAGTGGCAGTTATAAAAATAGTCATGGAGATATAAAGTACAGCAAAGGGAGTATAGTCAATAATATAATAACTATGTATGCTGTCATAGGAGCACTATACTTATAGAGGTGATCGCTTCTTATATAACTGTCTAATAACCATGTCGTATACCTGAAAATAATATAATGGTATGTCAACTGTAATTTAAAAAATTTAAAAAAATTGCAAAACCACACAATGGGGCCACATGGACTAGCAAAATTCCTGAGGGAAGGAGAGCTATGTATGGGGCATATCACTTAGACATGTAGGGTAGGATACAGCCTCAAAGAAACATGGGAATCATTGGATTTGTATATATTTATTATAGAATTCAATTCAGCTGTAAGAGTGCCCAAAGCAAGTGTTGAGAGCCAGCCAACACTAGGCTGAGACCATGGCTTAGTCTTGTTCAAGTTGAAGTGACCTTGGTCAACTAAGTTCATCTCTCTCGGCTGTGTTGCTTTATCTATACAATTAATGCCTGCTTCACCGGCTTCAGGGAGTGAGACATTTGCAAAGTGCTTCACCCAGTGCTTTGTCAACAGCATGACCTTAATAAGTGTGAGCTATTTTTGTTATAATCATCAAGTCATTAGATTTGGTCTTGGGAAATATAAAGACTGAAATGGACCAAAATAAAAATGAGGAGATCAGATGGACAGTTTTCAAGAAATATTTATTGAGAGACTTCTTGAGGTTGGGCATTGTTTCATGTTCTAAGGATGTAACAGGGAACTAAACAGAAAAGGCTCTACTTTCTCAGACCTTTCATGTTAAAGAGAAAGACAAATGATTAAATAAACCTATGCTATGGGTTGGGTGGTAAATACCAATATGAGAAAAAAAAAATAAGTAAAATAGGTGAAGCAATAAAGAATGACAGAATTAGGCATAAAAGTGGAGTGACTATTGTATATAGGATTATCAAGCAAGTATTATGCATAAAAGTGGCATTTACCTAGAGCTCTGAATTTAGGGATGGTTCAGGTATTTTTGAAAGCAGATGCAAAGGCCCTGAGGCAGGAGCCTGCTAGGTATATTTTGAAAAAGCAGAATAAGTTTCATTGGCTGGCATCAATTAATTCTTGTTGGGAAGGGGAGCAGGCAGTGACTCAGGGATGGGAGCCAGATTGTAGAGGCAGGATGATCAAATCTTTAATTCCTTAATTTCTAACAACCTACACTAGAAATCTAGAATGTTAAGCACATTATTATTGGTTAATGTGCTGCTGATTTTAATGTTGACTTTGCTTCTAATAGTTTTCTTTGCAATCAGTCATCTAATGGTGGGTTTTAATCCCTACAGTACTTATCCCTGGCAAAGCAGATTAAATAATCACAGATCACATTGCTACTTTAAAAAATCATCTCTGCTTCAGTTTAAAAGAGGATTAAGTGGATATAAATTTATGAGTTTCCACTTGCATGTGTCCAATTGTTCTTAAGAAAAGGAATTCATCATCCAGGTAAACCTGATACCTTCATGGTATGCATATCAATAATTTAATTCCTAAACTTAAAAGTAGGCTCTGCAAAGCTTTGTTTTAGTTTTGTGTTTTTATTACAGGTTGTTTAAGCATATATTTTAATAACTGAATAAGTAGAAATGTTAAAAGATGGTGATCTTCTCTGGATATTATTCCATGTCTTTCAATTCCCCCCTCCCCCATCTTCTCGGTCTATTTTGATTGCTTTTTTAGAAGCAGATTAACCTTTGTAAATCAAGATTTGCCTGAACTTAAAAGACCATTGCCTTAAACTGTTATATAAAATAATAAAATTAAAGGCAATTTGTCATCTCCCCAATAATTGTGCTCCATTACCTCCTAATGAATTTGTGAATAACTGTTTCTTCCTTCTTTGAGTGGCTTTTAATCTTTGTTACAACTTTTTAATTTCCCTTTAGTTTTGCACAGATCATTCAGAGAACGTCCTCTCATCTGAGTCTTTCACCCAGAAACATAAACAAACACATTATCCTTCTACCTTGAAGTCAAGTGGGAAATCAAAGGAAAGCATTCCAAATCATTTCCATGTTTATCTAATAATTACGGTTATTTTAGATTATTATAGCAATAGAAAACTAGTTAAAATAACACATCTAGCTCAACAGAATTTTCCAGTTATGTTTGGGGAACAGTGACTCCCCCAATCATCTTGGTTCTTGTTCCAGCTCCCTGGATCGTCCTTTGACACTATTGCGAACTCTCCTTTCACGCCCAGTCAATGCACATTCTACCGTCCCTGGGCCGCAGCATCCCCTCTCCAACCTGGCCAATAATGCTGATGTTCCCTGGAGTACTATCTGAGACAGTTATTAGACTATTAACCTATTGCCTCTTAGCTATAAACGGCCCTGCTATACCCTACTGGAGTCAGGACTTTGCAAGCCCCGTTTCTGCTTTGCCAGGGGATCCATGGCAGGCTCTACCAGTAGGGGCTGCTCGGAGAGATTGGGAGGCTGGAGGAGGGGAAGGGAATTGCTTCTTTTGGTTTTATTTCTCTGCCTCTTTGCTTAACAATGCTGTTTACTTCCAGTTTTCTCCTTTCCAGGATCTCCCAGAAATACACCTTCTTCACTCAGCAGTGGTGGTCCCTTCCAGTAGCAGCAGTTTACCATTATTCTTATACTTTTGCTGAGGCAGGAAGAATTGTACTTGACCTCTAAATGCCAAGCCCCTGATGTACACACATGTTCTCCCAGCTATTCAAGCAAACATAAACCTAGGTGCTGCTGTGAAGAGCTTTTGCAAATGTAATTGAGATTTCAAATCCTGTTACCCTTAAAATAGGGAGATTATCCTTGGTGGGCCTGGTTTAATTAGGTGAGCCTTTTGAAAAAACAGGATGTGGGCTTTCCTGGCAAGAGAAATTAGAAGCTTAAGAAGAATTCTCTGTTGATAGTTTTGAAGATGAAAGGAACAAAGGAGAAGGGCCATCTCTATGAGCTAAGAGTGGCCCCCAGTTGACAGCCAGCAAGGGAACAGGGACTTCCATCCTATGCCTGCAAGAAACTAAATTCTGCCAGCAAACAATGAACTTGAAAGGCAGCCCTGAGCCTCAGATGAGATAGCAGATCTGGCCAACATCTGTCACAGCCTTCTGTGCAGATGCTTCTGACCTACAGAACTGTAAGCTAATAAATGGGTGCTGGTTTAAGCTACTAAATTTGTGATAATTTGTTACACAGCAAGAAAAACTAATATGTATATGCTGAGATTCTAGCACCAACTGGTTGTTGCCCTCTCCTCAGAGGTCTGGAAGTCTTTGTTTGAGTTGAAGACACTAGCAGTAACTAAGCAATGCTCACTGGTGCAGGAAGAGTAACTCTGCTTTCTGAGGGCCCATGACAGCCCCCTTCGCCAATAGTGGCCCTGTCTTTTGAACTCTTCTGTTTTCTTGAAGGATATCACATAGTTGTAGCCAAGGAGGATTATCAGCCTGTTTCCCCTGTAGAACTCCAGAAATCTGATAGCCTTTCTTCATTTCACCTAATCTCTGTCCAGTTCGTTCTAAGCTGAAAGTGTTTTTGGTGATACAGTATTCTCAGAAACCTTTGGCTCTCTCATGTTGTGTCAGGGGATCTACATCATTAGATTAGAGGTTCTTCCCATCGGTCTTTCCTGGAAAACCCCATCTCTATTCCTGGCTTCTGCTCAGTTGGTTGATTGGAACCATGAGCCACACACCTAAAATCTTTAGCAGAAGTATGTCCATCCGCACCCTTGGTCACGTCTCCAGAGCACACTTTAACATCTTTTGCAGTCTGGACAGGCTGGTGATTTGATTACCAAATATCAAGTGCTGGTTCCTTTTTGCTTAGTAGTTTCTTACTCAATTTATCTTTTGCTTCTGAATTTTAGTATAAGCAACAAAAAGGAATCAGTTTGTATCTTTAACACTTTGCTTGGAAATTTACTTGACTTAGTATCCAAGTTCATTGTTTATCATTTCTGCTCTCCACACAATAGCAGGACACCATTCAACTAATTCTTCTGTCACTTTGTAACAAGGATCACCTTTCTTCCAGTTTCCAACACTATGTTCCTCTTTCCTTCTGAGATCTCACCAGAATCACCTTTAGGGTTCATATTTCTAGCAACATCATGTTCATGACCATATATGTTTTCTTTTCACATAATAAAAACTTTATATGCTCCTCACTTCTCTCTGAGCTCTCACTAAAATCACCTTTAACATAAATATTTCCAACAACTTTCTTTTCAAAGTAATGTAGGCTTTTGAAATCTTGTACCTCAAAATTCTTCCAGCCTTTACCCATTACTGTATTCAAAAACCACTTTCACATTCTTAGGTGTTTGTTACAGCAGCACTCCACTTCTTGGTGGTGCCAAAATCTGTAATAGTTTCCTGAGGCTATTGAAAAAAATTACCACAAGCTGGGTGGCTTGAAACAACAGAAATTGGTTCTCTCACAGTTCTGGGGGCCAGAAGTCTGAAATTAAGGTGTTGGCAGGGCCATGCTCCTTCCTCACCTCTGCCTGGCATTCCTTGGCTTGTGGCAGCCTCTAGTCTCTGCTTGTCTTCACATGGCCTTTCCCCTTTGTCCCCCCCCTCTAATAATAACACCAGTCTTTGGATTTAGGGTGCATCCTAAATCCAATATGATGTTATTTTGGGAGCCTCAACTTAATTACATCTGCAAAGACACTGTTTCTAAATAAGGTCACATTCACAAGTACCAAGGGTTAGGACTTGGACATGACATTTTTAGGGCAAATCATTCAACACACTAAATATCCCCATTAAAAACCCAATAACCAATAAACCAAAAACCCCAAAGGCTGGGGTGAGCTTTCCTTGTTGTCAACACTCCACAGATGTTGTCAATATTGTCACATATAATTACTGGGGGAATTCAGTGCAGCCACGTGCACGATTCCACCCAGAGAGGACCCCTGAAAACTCCTGCCTGGTGTCTCAGAGATTTCTCCCCATGCACCTTTTGCTTTATCCACATCATTTTGCTTTAATTAACCGTAAACTTGAGTATAACAGCTTTCCTGAGTCCCGTGAGTCCTCCGTGAATCATCAAAGGCAAGGGCAGTCTTAGGGACACCCACCACCCTCAGGGGTATGCTTCCAAGTTTTAGTAATGCCCACTTCTGTTCTCCCAGCCCTGCTGCTACGTCCATATTACCATATTAGCATATTAGCATATTATTACCAAATTACCGTGTTGAGGGTTCCATTTTGAAAATTTCAGCAGGCCACTCTGCTGGTCTCTAAAGAAACATCCGACCATACTGGGCATCTCCGCTTGGCTTTTCCGTGAGAACCTGCATTCACATTAAAGTCTCAATCGCAAATCAAACGGCTCCTCCCTCACCTCCTTCTCTCTACTGCATCTAATTGGTTTTTTCATTATTTTGACTTCCTATGTTCTCTTTTGTCTATATTAGTTTATTCACTCCCTCTGTGTGAAAAGTGAATCAGGGTTGACATGAGGTGGATGCGGGTTCTAATCCTGACTCTCTAATTATATGGCAAAATGAGATAATAATACCATTCTCACGGGGTTATTTGGAGAACCCAAAAGTGAGTGGGGACAAAGTCCCTGGATCAGCGCTATTGACCACACATTAGACACTCAAATAATTTCATTCTTCTCTCCCTCACCATCTGTCCTTATCTGCTTGGGCTGTTATAACGAATACCATAGACTGGGCGGCTTCAACCGCAGGAATTTATTTCTCACAATTATGGAGGCTGGGAAGTCCCAGGTCCAGGTCCCAACCTTTTGGCTGGGTCCTCACGAGGCAGAAGTAGAGAGAGCCTCTCCCTCGGGTCTCTTCTTACAAGGGCACTCATGTCATTCATGACGGCTCTCGCCTCATGACTGACTTATGTCCAAAGGCCCACCTCCAGATATCATCACAATAGTCATTAGGTCTCCGATATGCGAATTTGGGGAGGACACCGACATTCAGTCGGTAGTGCCATCGTTCCCTTTTACCGTATTGTCATAATTATCCCCTAGCAGCTGTAATTTTTCTCCTGCCGATTATCCACACTGCTGTCAAAGGCACCTTTCCAAGAGGCTGGCTTATTCTGTTATCCTTTGGCTCACAGTCCTTCAATTGTGTCCCACGGCCTGCAGAATAAAATCCAAACATATTAGGGTAGCAAACAGGCTTTGCGGGCCTGGAAGGAGGCCCGCGCGGCCTTCCCGTCTCTCACCCTCTCCTGTGCGCCCTGTCTAAGCTCCAGTTGCACCGCCGCTTTGCTGCTGCTGTTCGCTCTGCTCTCAGATGCTCTCCCGGCTCAGCCTGTTCCAGCTACTTCCCACCCCCACCTCCTACCCCGCACTTAGAAAATTATTCTTATCATTTAAGACTCAGATCAAGCTGTTTTTGACAATAGGGTTTTGGGTGGTTTTTGGTTCCTGAATCCAAACACCCACTCACCCTCCTCTTTGAAGTCGCTATTAGAAAGTGAGGGAACAAGGGATCAGAGCCAACTCGGGAAATCCGATCATTGTGATTGCTGTGCAAGTCCTCGCTAGTGTTCCACTGTCCATCATTTTTGCTGAGCTGTGATGTAGCACGCGGTTTAGGGTTTAGGTCTGGATTAAAAGGGGCTTCCTGCTCCATTTCTGGAATTTAGAGTATCTGAAGCATCACAAAGTGAAAGGAGGGAAATGAAGAGTCGGCTGGGGCAAGGCCTTCTGCCTTTGCAACTCAGTAACTGCCCCACTTGAAATCAAGTTCCAGCGATTATTCTGGGATTTGACTAATAAGATTAACAGGTCCTTCCTTAAAAAGTTGCCAAAGGCTGAAGAAAGATAGATGCTTAGGCATAAAGTTCTCTCATCCCTACAGGGAAATGGAAAAATATGAAGAGCCAAAAATTCACCTCCCACACACAAAAATATTTTTTCCCTAGCACTTCAAAGATACCTTGCTCCAATGTTCATAACTGTCCCTACTTGTCACAGTTCGTTCTTAGGCTCTGATCTTGTATCTGTCTGCTGTAATTGTTTGCAGTTCTATCTCCCCACTAGATTGATATATATTTAGGAAGGATTAATAGTTTTTCATTTTCTATAATTCCAATTTTATTGAAATAAGTAATCAAGAAATATTTGCTGAATACATAAATTGATTGTGAAGCTTTAGGCAGGACTATCTGAAATACCCGTGTGTGTGTGTGTCTGTGTGTTTCCTTTCTCCTTGGCAACAGTAAAGTAAATATTAAGACTTACCATTCCCAGATCATTTAGGGTCTAAGTATAAATGTTTTACATGTTCTTATATGTGCTACAGGACCTCAGAATGTCTACTCTAAAATTATCTGAAAACTAGGCTATACTTAGCTACCAAGAAGAAGGTCTTATAATTCATATTCCAAATCTAGGTGTGTTTTTTTTTAATATGTTTTTATTGATTTCAGAGACAGGAAGGGGGACGAAAGAGTCATTGATCGGCTGCCTCCTGAACGCCCCCAACTGGGGATCAAGCCCGCAACCCAGGATGTGCCCTGACTGGGAATCGAACCTCGATCTCCTGGATCATAGGTCAGTGCTGAACTGCTGAGCCATGCTGGCAGGGCCATTATTTAAATCTAAGTAATTTAACTTAAAAGGACATTCCCTTAACAATCTACTACACATTAGTTTTATATTGCTACTGTAACACATTATCATAAACTTCATAGCTTAAAAAACATAAATTATCTTATAGTTTGGAGGTCAGTAGTCCAAAATGGGTCTCCCTGGGCTAAAATCAAGGTGTGTGTGTGTGGGGGGGGGGGGGGGGGGGAGATGTGTTTCTTTCTGGAGTCCCTAGGGGAGAATATGTTCTCTTACCTTTTCTAGTTTCTAGGGAGTGTCCCCGTCCTTGGCTCATGGCCCTCGTCCTCCTTCATAGCCAGCTATGACATTACCTTTCTCAGGACACTGTCTCTCTGGTTCTCACTCTTTGCCTCCCTCTTCTCTATTTAAGGACCTTTGTAATTACATTGGGCCCATCCAGGAAACCTCAGACAATCTATTTCAAGGTTACCCTTTACCATGTAATCTTACATATTCATAAATTCCCAAGATTAGAACATATATATCTTGGGTGGATAGATGGACATTATTCTGTGTAGCACAAGTACTCTGAGTCCAGAGTGCTTTTTGAGCACTTCTGAGGTACCAGGTATCATGCTGTATTCTGGGATATAAGTAAGAATCAGACACAATTCCTCACATGTGAAGTTCAGTCCAGTGTTTTAAGGAAAATTACTGACTCCCCGCCAGAAATGCGTTCTTCATTTTCCTGAACATATGTAAAGTGACTGCCCAGTGAAACACAGTTCCTGTTGTATTAATAGCATTTATTTCTGTGACTATGTCTAAAATCAAGTCTTTAATGCTAAACTTCATGGAAATCAGACACATGCCTCAATATGTTGCCTTCATTTCTTAAACTAACAAGTTAGTGAAAGACTGAACAGAAATCAATATATTCAGTGAACTGTGGTGTATTTTTAGCACTTTATTTTATGTTATAGTGGCTTATAGTGTCAACAAAGAGGTAAGGCAAATAATATTTTGTCTGACGATAACAGGATAACCATGGAGAAATGCATTGCATTCATAGAAAATTTAATTCAATTACAAAACTGCATATATTCATGCATCAAAAGTAAGACATACAGACCATTCTATAAATCATTCAAGTACCAAAAATGCACTTCTGACTTAGTCATTTACAATTTTGGGGAGAAGCTATTGTTTTAAGTTATAGAGAATTTGTGTCCATTGCTTTTGTGAATACCAAGTATGCATTTCTTTTGCTTTGCAGGTGTTTTGCAAAGTCTGTTCTCTCTTCCATCAGACCATATGCTTCTAAAACACCTAAGAATGGCACTTCTCCATGTTCTTCATGTTGCCTGATGGTGTACTATGCTCACAGAAGGTGCGCTATAATAGCTCATGGACTGTTACTTGCTATTAGATCTCCAGACCCCCAAACCTACATCCCCCAGTTCTGCCATTGCAGAATCTAAAATGCCAAGATCCAACTTTACTGAAGGGAAGGACAGAAGAAAGATGGTTAGATGGGGAGTATTCTGGAAAATGAGATGTCTTCAGCCCTGGGCCTTGTGAAGATGCTCTGCAGTATCCTAGAGATAAAAACCTATAATGGCCAAGCCGAGGAGGGCCAGAGACAGACAATAAATACTGGAGAGCATCACCAAGGGACAGAGATTCAAGCATAAACTACTGGATCCAGAAATTCAACTTAAGGTTAGTTCTCACTCATGGAATTGCAAGGTATGCGACTGTTGGATTTTAGATGCATAGAAATACTGGCTACACTTAAAAGTCCAGAGTCATAGTCTACTGGACCGGGGGAAAATGTGAGATAATGGCTGTTAGACATTAAAACTTGAGGGTTGAATAAATAAGACTCCCTAGCTGGATGGCCTGAGAATATCCCTATCATATTTTTACACTGTTTTCGGTAGAACTAGCCAAGGCAGACAGGACAGAATTCGCTGATATTCATTCTCTCCCTCCAAGAATATTAAGCCATCTGCCCAGCTTATTTTCTCACTTCTCTCCAGGACAGCATCTCATATTCCCACAAAATATTCAAAAATGTTACCTCCTTTTAAGTTTAGTGTTACAGTTTGTATCACATATTTAAAAGTTTGATATGTTTGCAGTTCTCTATCTCTGTCTAACTGATACTTGCAGGCCCTCCAGACAGGCACTAATCCTCTACTTCTCTGAATTGGGCCAGGAGAACTATCAGTGCTCTGCAGGTAATAAGAGCAAGCCCACTGAGCTCTTCTGGATAAAAATATGGCCTTTGAACAATAAATTTCTGTCACTTTTTCCAGCCAAATGATTTTATAGCACTTGATACATTGTCTCTTGCTAGAAATATTTTTGTTTGGTTTAGAATATGCAGAATGGGGAAGGAATAAAAACAGTATCAAGATTTATGGCTTACCTTCTTATGAGCTGTGATTTCTTTTACATTCAGTCTGGATTTGATGGAGGTGCTATCTAGCTCCTTCAATGAGAAAAACTAAAATCTGGCCTCTGCAATTGACATTTTGTAAAATAAAATAAAGTTAAAAAATGAACCACATGATTCATAACTTCTGAGTGTGCAAACTCTTAATTGTTTCATAACACTTTTTTCTCTCTGTCTTTGTGCGCATGATGTTCTGTAAGATTATTTAACAGCTTTCTAAGAAAGTGAATGAATTCTCATCAGTGAGAAAAGAATGCAAGTGATATATCAATTAGATAAATATTTTTGAAATGTATTTTTGTATAAGCTGTACAACTGCAGTTCTGAGCACATAATATTTACTAGGTGTCAATCATTGTTTATGAAGATGAGGTTGGTTCAAGGTGTGGATTACTGCAAAGAATGCAAAGAAATACATAAAAATCATTGTTTTTTGGGTTCTCATTTGTCATTCATTTGCACCCAGATTGAAAGTGGTCAAAGGGATCTAAGAAATCTTGAGAGATGAAAAACTATTATGAATTTATACGAACTCTGTTATTTGCCAGTGTGTTTACATTTTTCCTGATTATATTATATATTTCATGAGGTCAGGATATCAAGTATCACATCCTAAATATTTCTAAGAGTTGCAATCTCCTCCTCCCATTAAAAGAATGCTCTAAACATCAAATTTCCTGTAAATCATTGAACAAATATATCATGTAAATGCTTAGAAATATTTAATGCTCTACATATTAACATAGACACCTTTGGCGAGAATTAACTTCTTAAAATGGTCTGATATAAAGGCACCAAGGAAAACTTTTGAGGGTACAGCCCTGTTTCCTGAAATAAGTTCTTAATAGAGTTTATTATGCAATCACAAGTTCAAATTGACAGCCTTGGTGCATTTTTTTATAAAAATGTAGATTTCTTTCTGTGTGTAGGTGCTAGAAAGTATTCTGGGAATTACTTTGCTAAAAATAAGCCATCTGTGTCAATAATTGGTGCCCAATATACAATCTAATATCATTACACTTGCAAGGTTCAGGAAGATAACGTTAGGTGAAATGAAAAACCTTTTTATGTAATTGAATGACACATCTTACACCATCATATTTGTTAAGCTTGCTTAGTTCTTCTTAATGAGTTGCTACCCTCCAAATCATAGATTCTTGAGTTAATAAGAACAATGTCAGGATGCAAGAGTGAGACTATGGAGAGTACAGGAATTTAATGATAATTGTATCTCCCTCAATCTACATGTTTTTACAAGACTCCTACTGGCCGTGGGTTGTATACCTGTAATAATTTGGCATTTTCACAGTCGCTTTGGAACCTAATGTGTCCCCAACACCCCTAAATACATGCAAATAACCTTCCTGTGCCACTTCCTGCTGATTTTACCAACCAAGGATTAAATTACTTGTGGTTCTGCTAATCTTGTTAGATTCCACCCCTCAATAAAATGATTGCATTTTGGTCTTGGGCCATCAAGTTCAACTGAGAAAACTATATGCAGATCACTGTAGAAAATCTAAAGACAAGCCATTGTGAAATTATGGGCCAAAAATATGGTAAATTTGCAAGATGATGCTTAGGAGGGTGCATTATTTCTACTCTATGTAGGTCAAAATAAAGCCAATCATGGTTCTCCAAACCCAAGAGCCAGGGCCAAGAGACCACATTTTCTTTACCTCTTTAAATGAAATGTTGCTGGTAAAAACCAAACCAAACCAAACAAAAACTCCAAACAATCAGTGATTAACTTTTTCTACATACAATTATAAAATATATATTTGTGCCATTGTTTCTCATAGTAAAAGTCCTGATACAGATCTTCATGTTGGAATGTACCATAATATTACAGTAAGATATTCAAGAATTTCTACATTTCTATACAGTCTTAACTGGTTTCTGTTAACTGGGCACACACAAAAAAGAATAATTTTTTAGAAATTCAGATTATTTAGGATGTCCCTGTCATGTACTAAATTCCTTTGGCCATCAGCTGTAAATGAGGGTTGATGGATTGTATGAAGTTGAGAACCTCTACTCTGGCTTATATTCTTTCAATGTGTCACCATAAGAAGAAAAAAAAAAAAGCAGATGTCACAGGAAAGGGTCAGAAATGTGATAATAATAAAAATGTGTGACTTGACTGAGTTTTTAAAAGGAGTCATTACTGTCTCTAGAGGAAACCATTTATTCCTGTCTCTTCTTTTACGGTATGTAGAGATCACTAATTAGAGAGTGTGTTACAAAGGCAGTAAAACTATATGTTGATTTATGGGACAGTTTTACAAAGATGGTGCTATGGCCTTAGCCCCCCTCACAGTGGCTCCTGTCTATGAGATGGCTAACTTGAGAGCAGGATGCCCAGTCATGAGCTGTGCACCTGCTTCTTATCTGATAATATAAAGATCACACTCAGAGAATCAAATTCAAAACCATCCCCTTATCAACTGATATCCCTCAAAGGCCCACAACAGACAATTGTGTAAATTTAAGATACAACAAATGTGTTGGGAAAATGCACAGACAGCTGATAATCTGACATATCTTCTTTGGTTCTCTTTCTTGTCTTTGTGTATCATTTCTACTCTAGGTAGGTCAAAATAAAGCCAATCCTGAGAACAATATGCTGTAAGAAAGTTTTCCAGTCTCCACTCCCAAGGCTCCTTTAATTTCTTACCTTACAGGGTAGGGTGGAAGTGAACCACCTTGCCTGAGGAATATTTTCTTCTCTAATAGGGAAGCATGCTTCAACTGGTTTGAGACCCACTGTGTTTTTTTATGGTGGGTCCATGGTTTAGCTGAATATTTCAGGCATACTGCAGCTTGGTCAGTACCGTGGTCATCTGGGGCACTGGTCCTGATACCAGCTCCCCCTCCCCATGACTTTAAGAAGTTGTATCGGTAATAACGATGACATTGATTGTAGGAGTAAGAGCGATCATATATTTAGCAGGTACTAACTAAAATAAATTACAGTCTCTCATTTGTAGAGGAGGAAAATGAATCTTAGAGACATTATGCAAGTTGTCCATTATCATAGAATTAAATAAGTGGCTCTCATTTTCTCTCCTGTTTCAATTATGATCTCATTTTAACCTCAAGAAAAATCTCTTTTTGCTCAACAGGGACTTCATTTTTGTATTAGTTTTCTAAGAATGCCACAAGCTGAGTGGCTTAAAACAACAAAACTTAACTCTCTCACAATTAAGGAGGCTAGAAAAATGTAATCAATGTAACATTGGTTCCTTCTGGAGTCTCTAAGGCAGAATTTGTTCTATGACAACTCCTAGCTTCTCCTGGTGACTGCTAATGGTCCTTGGTGTCCCTTGACTTGCAGCTTTATTACTACAGTCTCTGTCTCCTTTTACATATAATGTTCTTCCTATATGTCTCCATGTCCCTGTGTCTTCACATGGCCTTCTTAAAAGAAAAAGAAAAAAAAAAAGGACACCAATCATTGAATTTAAGTCCCATCCTAATCCAGTATGACCTCATCTTAATTTGATTATTGCAAAGATCTCATTATCAAATTAGGTCCCACTCCCAGGTCCCAGGGGTTAGGACTTCAACATAACAACATACCCCTCTGGGGCACACAGTTCAACCACATCATTTTTATTCTCTCTGGATCTTGACATTACTTACTAATCATTTTCCAGAAATTCAGCTGTAGGAAACACAAGTGTCTGTAGGCAACCTCTGCTATCGGCCTGATTGTATGAAGCTCCCTTGAAGCAACGATGTGCATAGGGTCCTAGTTATTCTCTTAAAATGGGCAGAAAAGCAAAACACAAATCAATATCTCAGAGAATTATTCTGCCACTCTGATGGGATTGGGTCTTGAGTTGACTGCTTTGTACCGCCTTAACTGCAGCTCAGAGAGATGGTGCCTCCCCCTCAAGTCATACAGCACAAACAACATAAAAACTCATGTCAGATATTTCTTTTTCTGCCTGTTCACAGAACTAAATTAATGAGTGTGTCACCTTTCCTTGGAGAATGGTTGTCGTTCAAACTCCCCATCTATAGATTTGCTCACATATGATGAATCAGGGGCAGGGTGGAATTTATTGGAATCAGGTGTTCTAACCGTTCAGCACAGAGAGGGCTATAAGTGAAGGATTGGAGGGGGCAAATCAGGGAAAGACAATAAGGATGCTAAGGTGATCAGTTAAAAAAAAAAAAAGTACAGAAATGTCACTTCTAATTGCTACCTATGCAGTAAAACATGGTCTCCAATTAGGGAATTCAAGCAAGCAGTCTCTTTTGGGCCCAGATGGTCAGAGTTAAGGCTATTATGTGTACTGAAACACCATCTGTATTTTTGAGAACACTGATACCATATTCCAATATCCAAGGGAAACCTATGCAGATTTTTGCTTGTGCCAATTGCTGCAATACCTGAATCATAGTCACAGCCTCTCCATCTGTACCACATTCCTGATGGCTGCCATGCACCATTTGACAATCTGCAGTGCTCTGCTCTCTCGATGACCCCATCTTTCCTACTGCATCATTTAGTTCAAATATGTTCAGCCACAGAAGCTTTCCAAATTATTCACTTAGTGTCCAAGGGCAAAGTTACCTACCACCCACGAGGGAATGAGTCATCGTATCATGAAGGCTATGAGAAAAAACAAAGCAAAATACATTTGTCAACAGATTCTGTGTGTTGTAGGAGATCAGTTCAAATGTAGGACACCACACAGATTTAGTGGTGCATAATAGATGAATAAATTTTTGACAGGAAATGTCAGGCCTCTTCAGAATCTTAAAAATTGAGGAAATAGAAAGTTAAATGTTGTTGTCAAAATATCCACTGTGGGGTCACCACTTAATAAGCAAGGCGCTTTTCTCCACCAGTATTACTCTGAGAAAAATTAGGAAGGAGGAAGGCTCTCAAGCCATGGGGCATATTCTGGGTTGGTCCTAACACCTAATTCTGTGTATGTGCAAGACAGTATCTGTTACTCTCTTTTGCTTGGGATAAAATAAAATTAAATATAAGATATCTCTGTTCTCAAGGTGCTGTTTTGAAAAGAAAGAGGTTTTTGTGTCTCCATTAACTTGCCTAATACAGTATATAATGTAACATCATAATAATAAATCACCATTTGTTAAATGCTCTAAACTCTTTACATACGCAACTTTTAATCTAGCCAAACCTTTGTTCATTTGTTAGATGTAAACACTGAGGCCCAGAGACTTAGAAATTTCATCTATAACCAAGTTGTCCAGCCATGGGAAGATGTGCTCCTTTTATTAGGTGGTGCTGCCTCTTAGGAAAGTGTTTAAAACTCAGAGGAACTTGGTATATTTTGGACTTCCATGCTTTTGTTCTCTTAATACTACTTTCTGAATTATTATACAGTTATTGTATTAGACAGTTTTTACTGCAATAGTATGTCATGACAAACAACCCCTAAATCTCTTATCATAACTTTTGTCTTGTTCCTATGCCTGTGGGTCAGCTGAAGGTTGGCTGGTCTTGGTCAAGCTTGATTGGGTTCATCTGGGTTCATTTGCAGGCCAGGTTTGGGCTTATTCCACACATCCCACTGTAGAACAAATAACTACTCCAAGCATGTTCCTTTCATTACAATGGCAGGAGCCCAAGAAGCCAACCCAGAATACAAACAGTATTTAAAGTCTTCGTTCATGCCACATTTGCTACTGTTCTACTGGTAAAAGCAAGTGGCATGGCCAAGCTCAGCAGCAACAGGGAGAGGAAACATATTCTTCCTACTTTAGAGAGAGGTATGTCTAAGTATCTTGATAAAGGGCATGGATGTATATTTCTTTAATAGAGAGGGAGAGAAGATTGGATACAATAATATAATCTATCGCCAGCACCTCTCAGTTATCCATAAATGTTACAGGTTTTCCAAATATTTTCAGCAGAACCACTGGAAAATCTATGTAGTTGGACTTTCTGCCTTAATCAGACAAGTTTTGTTGTTATCAATTTTATATATGTGGCTTCTGTATAAATTTACTTTGAACAAAGAGAAACTAAAATAATGCTTAGAAACAACTAGCTTAGGTGATTATAGCTAACAAAAATAGTGTTAAGCAAGCAGACTCTGAGCTAGACCAATTGCATTGGGCAAGTTATTTACCCCCTTTTGCCTCAGTTTCCAAGTTATTTTGGAGATAATTATAATATATACCTCATATAAGAATTATATTGATAAATAGACTTTTAGCACACAGAAAGAGACCTTGCAAAAGGTGAGCCCTGTGCAAGCCATTATTATCAACATTATTTTCAGTCATACACATATCACTAAACAGTCTGTCTTTGCTTGGTTTTGAACTTTACAAGAATGGAATTGTAATATTTATGTCCTCTTTTGTAGCTGACTTTTTAACTTAACATTATACTTCTAAATGTCATCTACATATTGTTCATAATTTTTAATGGGTGAATATACTATGATTTATTCATTTTCTAATTGAAGAATATTTATGTCATTCCCATTTACATATTCTTTTCTATTATCAGTGATGCTTTTATGGCCATTCTTGTACACTCTTATTGGCACACACATGTAAGAATTTTCCTAAATTGATACCTTGAATAAAATTGCTGAATTGTGGGAACTCTAAGATGTTCAACTATCTCAGATAGGACCAAATTGTTTCCAAAGTGCTTCAATCAACTTATATTTCAAACAGCTGATCCTTGGCCTTGGCAGACTTTTTAATTTGCAGCCAAATTACTAGGTATAAAATGGTAATTCACTGTGATCTTAATTTGCATTTCTGTGATCATAAGACTAAATATAATTTTATGTATGTATTGGCTCTCCATGCTTTGTGGGTTTTTTTGCATGATGTGTCTAGCCTTGTTTTTTTGCCATTTTTCATGGGCTATTTTTTCTTATTGAGTTGCAGGTGTTAATTATTCTTTGAATAATATTCCATTATCGGTTATGTATGTTATAAACACTATCTACAATGTTGGGTTGATTTTTACTTTCTTCATGGTGCTTTTTTATAAATAGAATTTCTTAATTTTAATATAGTTAAATCAATCTATCTCTTATGTTTAATATTTAAAATCATTCCCTAATCCAAATTCAAAAATTGTTCTTATTTAATTTCTATCAATTTTTAAAAAAATTCTGGATTGTCTCCTGTTTTCAATTATTTCTTTTTTTTAATTTTATCTTTATTGTCAAAAATCTTACAGATGTCTCCTTTTTCCCTCACTGGCCCCCTCCACCCTGCACCTTGCCACTCCCCAGGCCGACTGCACTATTGTCTGTGTCCATGGGTTATGCTTATATGCATATAAGTTTTATGGTTAATCTCTTCCCACCCCAAATCCCCTTCCTTCTGAGATTTGTCAGTCTGTCCTTTTTTTTTTTTAATTTTTAGGAGGCGTCTTAGAGGACTGACTTTTTTATTTTAATATTTTTTTATTGGTTTTTGGGGTGAGAGGAAGGGAGAAGAGAGAAACATCAATGTGAAAGTGCAAATAGATAAGCCCCTTGCCTGTCTCCCCCCACCAAGGGCCAAGCCCACAACCTGGGCATGTGCCTCAACCAGGAATGAGATGATGCCCAACCAAATGAGCCACACTAGCCAGGGCTCTACCAAAATTTTAAAGTTTTGCCTCTTACGTTTAAGGACAGAACCATCTAGCTTATATTTTTTGTGTATGGTGTATGGTAAAAATTTAACTTAATTTTTCTTCATGTATAAATATATCACTTATTAAATTGTTCCTTCTCTTCCTCATAGTCTATAAGGCTATTTCTGCCATACCGTGAGTTTGCATATATGTGTGCCTCTATTTGGCATCTCTCATTCTCTCTTTTTTTTCCATGTTCTATCAGCCACTTTATCTGTTCTTGCACCACTACAACACTGTCTTAATTGAAATAGCATTATAATGAGACTTGATATCTGGTATAGCAAGTAGCCCCTCATTATTCTTCATCTTAAGTAATGTCTTGGCTATGCATAGGCCTTTGGTCTTCCATATGAATTTTAAGAAGAGCTTGGTAATTTCAGGTTTAGCTACAATGGATCTAGGTGTAAATTTTCTTTTTATTTCTTGTATTTGGGATTAATTTTATCTCTTACATTTGTAGATTGGTATTTCTCATGAGATCTGGAAAAAAATCAGTCATTATCTCTTGAAATATAGTTTGTCCTTCATACTATCTATTCTCTCTTCTTGAGACTCTGGTAAAGTATATTTTAAGCTCCCTCAACCTGTTTCCTTCATCATTTAAGGCATTCTTTCATATTTTTCATCTTCTTTTCTCTTTATGCAGGATTCTGTGTGTCGTTTTTAGATTAAATTTATTGGGGTGACATTGGTTAATAAAATCATATAGGTTTCAAGTGTACATTTCTATGATACATGATCTGATATTGCACTGAGTGCCCACCACCCAAAGTCAAGTCATCTTCCATTACCATATGTTAGGCCCATCCCTGCCCCCGTGTCATCTTTTTATCATCCAATTTACTACTTCCCTCTTTAGCAGTATCTAGTCTGTTTTTTAACTCTTTCACTTATTCTCTGATTTCAAAATTTTATTTTTAATTTGAAATATTTATTTTTAAAATATGGCTTATTATTTTTAGTATGTCATTTTGCTTGCTTTTAAAATAAAATGTAATTTATATAAACCATTTTTGATATTTCAATATCTAAATGTTGTGAGAGCATAACTCTGTTCTCTGTTTTAGACTCTCATTCATTTTATTTTCTTGTGTTCTTTCGCATTTATTATAATCAACCCAAATTTTACTGATCTTATTATATAGGTGATTTGAAAGCCTAAATTGAGAATGTTATCAATCAGAGATAATTTTGAAATATAAATTGGTGCAAGTACTTTGGAAGCAATATAACATTCTTTATGTAGTTAAATTTTTGAAAGACTTACTTATGTCCTTCCTTGTTTCTTTCAAGAAACCAGATAGTGTTAAGGACAGGAGGTGATCCCTTAATGCCACTTTGAGGTGATGCCTAAATGAAGAAATCTCATTTCACCTTCTTCCATTCCATTGTCCTTAGAATCCTGATCAAATTGGCCTTTACTGATGGAGAAACTTTGAGATGGCCACCATGAACCCCACCTTCTGGGGTATATGCCCTTGTATAATTCCCTCTCCCTGAGTGTGGGCAGAACCTGTAACTTGCTTCCAACTAGAATATGGCAAAGGTGACTGGATGCCACTCCATCATTATGTTATATTGTATAAGATTTTATAATCCTAGCCAATTTGTTCTAAAATCTTGCCCTCCTTGCTGACTTTGAAGAAAGAAGCTGCCATAAGTCTTAAAAACGTCAAGAAAATGACTTCTTCCTACAGCATTAGTGAACTTGGAGACACACTTTTTCTAGTCAAGCTTCCAGATGAGCACCAGAACCTTGTTGATAGCTTGATTGTGGCCTTGCAGAGAATCCATCTAAAAACTAAAACTCCCAATCCACAGAAATTGTGAGATAGCAATATAATCCCTTTAAGTTAGTGGTAATTTGTTAAGCAGCATAGAAAAGAAACACAGCCTGATAGTACCTTTTTACCTTCAGAGAAAGACCACCTATGATGCCTTACTTTTGACTGTTTCCTGACTTGTTTCAGCTGCCTACTCCCTCTCTCTCTCTCTTTTCCTCTCTTTATCTCTCTCAAAGGGGTAGTGAGCTGGTAGTGTTAGAATGGGGAATTTCAGTGGCTCTTATACATTTTATTTATTATATACCTCAAGTGCATTAAATTTTTATTTTATCAAGGACCTAGTTGTCTAATAGAAGGATAGTCTTTCAGAGAGTGTAGCCTGCCTCACTTTTTAAAGAAAAGGTCCTCAAGTAATTATTATCATTAAAATGGGGGAAAATGTGTTTTATGGTTTATATATAAAGTAAAAAAGATGGTTTTATAATTGATTAAAAAAAGCATATTACTTTTTGTTGAAAGAAAAGACTTCAGTTGGAAGGACACAGTTTTCAGATAACTTCTTTGTTAAGTTTTTCTATATGAATTTATTAAGCAATCACCAACCTTTGAAATCCATCCATGCATGTCAACTTAATTTATTACTTTTCTTCTTTCTATTTGGTATTTTTTATGAAAGTAATACTAATGCAATTGCTACTAAAATTAATATCTTTTCATTTTCAGTTATGTGCACAACATTCAGTGGTTACTTTCTATGTGCCAGAAATTGTTAATTGATTTATGTAAGGTGCCCTCAGTTGGTCTCAAAGTAGACCTCATTAACATTACTCATGTTATCATTATAATTAAAATTATTAAAATAGTATTTATAGTAACATGTTTTACAAGTCAAATAGTAGGAAAAGGCATAGTGAAAAATAGCTGGACCCTTTATCATGCTTCCTTATCCCCCACATTCCACACTCCAGAGGCAAACTCTTTAATTTTTTAATCAGTTTTATCTGATATCTAACTCTATATTTTAAAATAACCTGCTTAACAGTCTGCTTATTACCTTTAAAATGTTTACACATTACATTCTGACTTCCTTCTATGCAGAAGGCTGCTTTCCCTAAAGATCAGAAACAAGACAAAGATGCCCCTTCTTACCACTTCTATTCAGTATTGTACTGGAATGTAATACCACAAGAAAAGGAAATAAAAGGTAAAGGTATTTGGGAAGGAGAAATAAAACTGCATTTTTTTGAAGGTGATATGATTATAAATGTAGAAAATCCCAGAGTTGACCCTCCTTAAAAAAAAAAAAATTCCTGAAACTAGTAAGCTATTATAGCAAGATTGTTTGATATAAGGTTAATATATGAAAGTCAATTGCTTTCCTAAATTCCAGCAAAGAACAATTGGAAACTGAAATTTCAAACACAATACCATTTATATTAGAATCAAAAAATAAAATATTTAGGCATAAATCTAACAAAACCTGTACAAGATCTACATGATAAAACCTACAAAACTCTGCTGAAAGAAAGAAGAGCAACATAAACAGAGCATACTACATGTTCCGGCATAAGTAGACTCAATGTGGTTGAGATGTCAGTTCTCAGCTTGGCCTATAGATTCTATGTAATCCCAGTCAAAATGCCAGCATGTCATTTGGAGTTTTGTAACATACCAATTATAAAATTTAAATGAAAGTAGAAAAGACACAGGACAGCCAACACAATACCAACAAAGGAACAAGATTAGAGGAATGACACCACTGGCTATGAAGACTTACCATGCAGCTACTATATCAAGGCAGCATGACATTGGGAGGGAATGAACACACAGGAAGAAAAGAATAAAGAGCTTAGAAAAAAGATCCCAGAAGCACACAAATATAGTAAACTAGCTTTGACAAAGGAACACATGCAATTCAATAAAGAAAGGATAATCTTGTCAACAAATGGTTCCAAAACAACTGGGCATCCATATGAAAAAATAACAAAACTAGACACAAACTTTGCATGTTCACAAAAATTAACCCAATGTGACCATGGACCAAAATGGAAAACACAAACTATAAACCTAGAATATAAGAGAGTAAAAAATCTAGGTAACCTTGTGTTTTTTATATATAGCATAACAAGCATAATTCATGATAGAAAAATGGATATGTTAGACCTTCTTAAAATTAGACACTCCTGCTCTTTAAAAGACACTGTTAAGAACATTAAAATACAAGCAACAGACTAAGATAAAATATTTTCAAAACACATATTTAATAAAGGACTTGAATATGCAAAGAATTCTTACAAGTTAACCAAAAAAAAATAAACAATACAATTTAAGAGTGGGAAAAAGATCTAAGGAGACACCTTACCAAATATATACAGATAACAACTAAGCATATGAAAAGATGTTTAACATTATATATCATAAGGGAATTGTAAATTGAAACAGAAATTAGATATGACTACACATACATTAGAATGGTTAAAATCCAAATATGACAATAGCAAATGCTGGTAAGAATGCGGAGCAACAGGAAGTCTCATTCATTGCTGGTGGGAATGCAAACGGTACAGACACTTTGGAAGATGGTTTGGCAGTTCCTTACAAAGCTCAACATAATCTCACCACATGGTACAGCAATTGTTCTCAAGTATTTATTCAAATGAGTTGGTAGCTTATGTCCTCATAAGAATCTGCACATAAATGTTTATAGCAGCTTTGTTCATAAATTCCAAAACTGGAAGCAACTAAGATGGCCTTCAATAGGGAAATGGATGAACAAACCATGGCACATGCATGCAATAAAATGTTATCCAGTGATTCTAAAAAATGAGCTATTAAGCAATGAAAAGATATGAAGGAACTTTAAATGCATATTAAGTGCAAGACGTTAGTCTGAAAAGGCTCTCTACTATATTTCAACTATCTGACATTCTGAAAAAGACAAAATGTAGAGACAGTGCGAGTGATTGCCAGAGGTTTGGGGGTTGGGAGGACAGATAAGTGAAATACAGGGGAATTTTAGGGCAGTGAAACTATTCTGTGTGATATTGTAATGGCAGACACACAACATTATGCTTTTAGCCCCTTTGCCCATAAAACTATACACTGTAGTTAATAACGATAGATCAATATTGGTCCATTTATTATAACAAAAGTGCTATTAATGCAAGATATGAACAACAGAGGAAACTGTATGTGTTGGAGGGGTTAGTTGAGAATTCTGTGCTATGCAATTAATTTTTTTATCAATATAAAACTGTCTTAAAATGAAAATCTATTAAATTTAAAAACCTTATATATTACATTCTGACTTCCTACTATAAATAAGTTTGTTTTCGTTTTCTCATATTGTCTTTTCTTTTCTTTCTTAATTTTTGTTGAATCACCGCTTAATATAGAGATGATTACAATGATGTAAATATTGTTAACAACTGAGCAATGTAGAAAATGATTATACTTTGTTTCTTGTATATCTATTAATTTTTCTACAGTTTTAATTGCTCTTCGACAAGATCTGAAAAAATACCTCTTATTGTAATCAAACACTTTGGTTAGTTTAGCAGTTCACATTTTTCCTGAAGCTATATTTCTTGGAGCCCTCTGTCCTCTTACTTCGATCTGGATTGATTTCTTTCTAGGCATTTTTGCTTAGTTGTTTGTTTTTCTCTTGGACACCTTCTTCATTATCATCCTCAGAGTACACTTACCTCACTCCTTTTGGGTCCCCTATTTTCTGAATCCCAACTTTTTCTCTTTGTGTCTTTATATTGTTTCAACTTAGACAAACTGGAATTACATTTCCCAGAATGCCCCTCCTCATATGGTTCTGGGTGAGCACTGGCTGATGAGTCATTTTGTTCAAGGTTTGGAAGATGGATGTGACGCAGGAGTCATATTTCTTATTCTTAGAAGGTTGGTGCAGGACGCCAGTTGTGTTGAGTAGAAGGGATCCAGTAATCCAATTGCCCCTATAAAAGACTTTGACCTTCTCCTTTATTTTTAGTACCTTCTCTCACTTAAACTGTTAGAGCTACAGATGCCCTTAATTTGTTTTCAGCCTCTCTTTGCTTTTGTGGCACAAATCAAGTTTTTTCTCATTGACTTATTTAAGTTCTATGAGGGAACCAATTTTGCCTATTTGCTGCTCCATTGCTTCTCTTCAGAATAGAATCTAGCACATAGTAGGTGCTCAGTAAATATTTGGTAAATGGTAAATTCAAGTACTGAGTTTCAGCTTTTGTCATTCTAGTAAGTCAGTTACTATTTCCACCTTTTAGATTTTTATTACCACCTTTCTTCTTCTGTTTCCTCCTCTTTCATTCTTTTTTATTATGTGGGCAGTAATACACCTTTTAACAATATTTCATTTTTATTTACCTATACTCTTATATTAGTGGGGTTTTACGACAGAGTAGAGTAAATGTATTTTTATTTTACCACACTTGCCTTAATATCAAGCATTCTTTTTTAACTATTTTAATATTTAAAAAACATTTTTGACTCTTTTGAATTCTCCCGTACAAATGTGAAGCCTAAACATGTGAATATTTGTATTTTGTTTTGAAAATCTTGTGTCTTCTTCAACTTCTACTTTCATCCATTATGCTATTATGTTTAGCATTATGTTTTAAATTCAGTAGCAACAGTTATCTGGCCATTTACAATTTTTCCATGAGGTAAGTACGTTAGACTTCAGGAACTCTCGGGCTTTCTCTTTTCCCTGAACTCTAAATAAATTATGACACATTTATTTTACAGCTGAATTAGGTGCCAGGAAAGATAAGAAAATCTATCTTCCATTTCTCGGATCAAGGCTGATCCTCCCAGAAGTATTTGTGTAATGACTCACTCATTCTTGATCAAGGGTCTAGAAAGTCTGGGGGATCTTGCATTTTGAGAATATGGGAGTACTTTATGATAACAAGCAATATTAGGGAGGAAGTATTTCTGTATGTTTGTTGCTAAATGCCGCTGTCAAACCCAGATCCCAAGAGGTATAAATGTGAAGAATTTTGTCAATGCATAGCATTGTGTAGCTTAATGGGTCCTTTGGATTATTTTCTCTTGGCTCCTTCCTGAAGAGTAACTTCTGTCATAAATTATAAATGTGAAAATTATAAAATATTCTGTATTCAAGACAATGCCCTGTGTCTTGTTATTAGCACTGAAGATAGATGTCTTTCATCTTCTCAGATTCATTTTTCAATTTGTTAAGCATTTCACCAGTGCTATAAGGCTACTACCCATCTGTCAAAAATAAAATCTTATAAATTGACATCTTTGGATGAGCTCCCTCTGATGACAGAAGTTTACCAAGTTTCTAGAATTGCCTCTCCCCTAAACAAACAATAATGGTATTATTGGTCTAAGAAGAGGTAAAAATTGTGTTACTCCAGTTTAAAATATAAGTATTTTGTTGAATTCAATACAATTTTTATTCAGGAAAGAAATAACCTGTTTGGTAGAAAGCATCTGCCTGCAGAGTCATACCCAGGGGTGAAAGTAAAATATTTTAGCAATTAGATGGCACAGATCATGCAATCAAAAAGGAAATGGCTAAAATACTGACATCCCCTTGCTGTACCAGGAATTACCTGTTAGTTCCACTGGTCCTAAGGGAAGGGCCAGGGGCACACAGGGACTCTTTTCAGCAGCTATTTACCATTATAAAAATATTTCAACATTTTGAAAACTAGTATTGATATTTTATTATTGGCACCTTGTGGCTGAATATCAGCCTGAGTGATACTGAACTTGAATTTCTCTCATGGCAGTTTCTGATAGTGTGACCCACGAACGGATCCTTAACCTCTCTGAGCTGTTTCTTCATTTGTTTTAACAGGCTGCCTTGACTAGGCTGCAACTCCCATGTGTCATATGAGTTTTCCAAATCCTATAAGCTTTCTAAGTGTATCTTGGATGGACAAAGACTCTCTAAACCCATGTTCTCTGGGAAGAAAGACACTAAGGTAGAAATTACAAATTACAGAACTGGGCCACCAACGAAGCTATAAATTTGCCACGAGCAGATGCTGCTGTGGAATGAAGCCACTTGTATAACTGTCAGCTCCAGGCCTTCACTGCCATTGCCATGTTCGGGAAGGCTCCTCCGCGAACCTGACAGCCATTGGTAATGTTACTATGATATGCTCTCTCCACCGACCTGTACCTGAAAAATGGATGCCTTACCTTTTGTCCCAAATAACTCGGTTCTGAATTCAATTTAAATCTTGCATTAGTGGGTCTGAAAGTAAAAGCGAAATCCCATTTAGAGTGCTGGCTACAAGGGAATCAGAAAATTTTTTAGCTTTCTAGTCTTTGTAGCATAAGAGGGCAACTGAAAGGCATCAGTGAATTCTGAAAAACCCACTCCACATTATCTGTCATACCAAACCAGGTCTTTTTGACCCCAGAGGCGCAGCTCATATTTAATACATCATATTAATTGCTAACTCTACCTTGAAGATTCTATAGTTGACTATAAGCTATCTGAATTCCAATATGCATAATACTGTTGGCCAAAGGTCTCACAAACACTTGCAAAACAGTACTATTATTTTTTTGCTGACAACTTACAGATTATAAATTACTTTGAAAGATGAAAAATACAAAAAGCAAAAGATTAAAAGAAAATTTGCCCCAAAACATACAGCTAAGATTTATACCCAGATCTTTGAAGTCAAAGGATTTATTGTTCAGATTATACCATATCAAAATATCTGAATTTACTTTGCTAAAGTCTTAACTTATCTACCATTTCAATAATGGGGTGATGTAATATTAACTTTGGTTAGTGAGTATATTTTCTTTCAAGTAATTTTGTCTGTGATAGCTTTGAAATAAATTGGTGGGACATGTACTTTTGTAAAGGTAATGTGCTACCTGAACAGCCTTGAATGAACATGTATTTTGTATTTATTAACAATTGAATTCACCTCCATGTGTATGAAAGGGCAAAAGTTATGCTCCAAAAAGAAAACTCAAATCATTTTTTCATTCATTTATTCATGATTACTAAATTGAATATGTAGAAATTGAGTTTCTCTTATTATAGACATAAATTGCTAAGATTTTCTGCTATTGAATTTCATTCTTTATTGGCATAATATAAGCTATAATCAATGGGAGCCATATGTCAGCTGAACTGTGTGACTGCAATATTAATTGCAGTTTTTACTGTATTCAATTTACAGAGTTTGGTTAAATGTATTATATAAAACTGTCATTTTATATTTTAAACACATTACTATCTAATAATCTTATTGCTTTTAAAGTAGAACATCAGAAAACCCAGGAGGGTTAGGAAAGACTATAGAAAAGGGGATTAGGAAATAAGATCACTCTGTTATCTAGAAATATTATTCTTACAAATTAAAAAACGATTTAGGGTCATTTAAATTCAGTCACATCCCAGAATAGCTGACATGCTCTTAAAGGAAATAGCACTGGACCTGAAAATTTTTTAGAGTTCTAAGGGGGATATTAAGCAGTCATGGTTTTCAGATCCAAGATATCCTTCAGAGGTGAAATGGGAATGAGCAGCACAAGTGTTTTGGGGGTGAAATGGGGGACTGTGTTGCTAAGAGAAGTTGTGAGTATTCTGGGTGAGTTTTTATGTGGGTGTGTGTGTGTGTAAAATAATCATAAAAGCAAAATAATGGAAAAAAAAGGAAAAGTATTTTTTAAGATCTTTTTCTTGTTCTTTCTCTTCCATCTCCATTTATTAGCATTTCACATTATGTTTCCCTTTTCCTATCATTGCAGGCAGGTGATTAAAAAACCATTCCAGTCCTGGCCCTACCCAGGACTGGCTTCTCAAATTCTTTTACACCTAGTCCAATATTCATCATTCGCAGAGACTTTAAACAAGTGGCTTTATTTGTGAGAGGGGGTTTAATTATAAACCAATTTAGAAGTTATATATAACTATGAATTCATGTAAGAAATATAAAGAGAATTTATAGGCCTGGAATTACGGAAATAAAGAGAAAACAATTGTCCTTTTACTTCCCCACCCCTGGGGAATATGAATGACAAAGTGGAGGTTCTGGATTAGAGGTTAATTTAGCTCTCCATGTATTAAGCCCCAATGTGTGCCTCTAGGTTATAAATTAGTAGAATGAACCCAGAAATGAAATGATAACTGATTCCCAGGCAACTAAAACAAAAGGAAGAAAGCTAATCTTATACTGAAAATGCCTTTATCCCTTGTCAATAGCATTTGCAGAAAAAAACAAACTATTTCTGTTAATTCTAGGGAGTTGATAATGGTAACAATGAAAGGCTTTTTTTTTTTTTTTTTTTTTTTTTTGGTAAACCCGATCTGCTGTCAGATTATTTTTATACCATTGTCTTCCTGTTTTGAAGTTAGTGAAAGCCCAGTTTTCTTTAGATTGTTGATAATTGTTGATAATACGAGTTCATACACGCCATGTTCTCTCACTGCTCTTTCCTGAGGAATATATAGTCTTATTCTGATCTCCATTAAAATGCCAAGTTCCTTCAGTAAACTTGCAACAGAGTTTTTCTCAAGATGAGAACAGTAGAGAACTTTTTTTTTTAAGTGTATGATTTAAGATCACAGTCAGGAAAGCAGATTAGCAAAGTATTGTCAGGCTTTGTAAGAAGTTGAAAAGGGTTTCAAGGAAAAATCATGCTGTGAATAATTTTTTTTCCCTCCTCTGAGCCAGGCCCACTTGAACCATTGACCCCAGCCAATACATTGTTTACTCTTTTTATTTTCAGCACGTTAGTTTTTCTGTTTTTATAAAAAGTCCATAGGAAAAACACAACTACCTAATACCTCTAACGATACCTGCTTTGAATCTATTTGATAAAATAATTAAATACGGTTGTTAAATCCTATGATTTTCCATTTTTATGTAGGTAACAGTCCAGACTAGAAAGACATGCAGTATGGTTGTTGAGAGCCTGAGTGAGGCTTCAGAGTGTTTATATTGTTCCATGTACTCATATTACAAAGCAGTAAATGTTAGGACCACACAGTACTCCTAGTAATAATGAGACATAAGTGGAAATCCAATCATGTTTTCTGAGTCTCAGGTTTTTTTCCCCTTAGAAGAGAGGGTTTTGAATTGCAAAAAGCAAGTACTTTTAAATGTGGCCAGCTTTTCACATAATACTTTTAAAATTCACTTTGATTTTTATTGCTGTTTTTTTATACAACCAGGAGCCTATAAAGAGCCTCTGAGTTTGCTATGTTTGTGCAGTTGGGTCAAAGGTACTGCAATTGCCTGTAGGAGAAACAGCAGTAGGAAAGAATTAATTCAAGCATGTTACTGTGAGAAATAAGGCATGTTTCTTATCATAGCTCAGCTAAGGTGTTTGAAGACTTAATCTGCACAAATGAGCCAATTTTCATCTTGTTCTGTCTGATAAGGAGAGTCTAAATTTTCACCATCACCTCATTCCTGGATCTGATTTTATAACTCACTTCCAACACTTTCTAAATCTAATTCAAGATACAGAACAGAAAAGATGTATATATGTATATGTATATGTACATATACATATATACATATATATTTTTTAAGTCACACACTGCTGGATACTCTCCAAGAAAACATAAAATTAAACTTTTTGATGAATCATTGCTTTCACATGTAAGGTTCTTCTACAAGCAGAGATACATTATATAAAATTTCCAAGCGTCCTATTATTGAGTCAGACTTTGAAATAAATCACTGTTTGCAGTAGATCTCATAGCGACCACAGTCAGGATCTGGGTACTCCTTATTTTCTCCTGATGGAGAGATCATTCTATATCACCCTTGGAGTTTATTTCAAGGTTATGAGTTAAATTCAATGTTGGATTCTGTTGCCTAGTGGAATTACCTCTATACGACTAAAAAATATGAAGCTAATTTTAGATATTCCATTTTTTAAAAAATCCGCACATGAGGACACTTCTTTCCATTGATTTTTAGAGAGTGGAAGGGAGAGGGGAGGGGGGAGACAGAATCACATGCTTGCCTCCTGCAAGCACCCCGACCATGGCCGGGATCAACCTGCAATGGAAGTACATGCCCTTGACTTGGAATCAAATTCCCAAGTGACTGAAGAGAAGCTGATTAGCAATTATCAGCCCATTCCCACCTCCTGAGGAACAGGGTGCCACGCAGATTCCTCAGACACAGTCCGATGCCCCAGGGAAAAGGCAGGATATAGGTCACTCATGAAGCATGGGGCAGAGAATGTGATCTTGAGAAGAAAGTAGAAATCCATTAACTTAGTCGGGACCCAGAATTACAGTCAGGCCGAACTCGTCAGGGCAACAGCTTGTTGAGTGCTGCCCACGTGGTGAACCTTAACTTATTGAGCCCTCTTGCACTTCATTGCCTCAACAGAAACTAATGTAGGTTTGAACCTAGAAGAAAGAGTGGCAAGGTTCCAGCTGAGAAGAAAGAAGAAAATCCGAGGATGGGAATTAGGTAGGACCCCAAAATTCAAGGGAACAACAGTACATAAGCATTTAACTTATAGAAATAAATTGCTTTGCTCACCTAAACAATGCTGTGGAAAATTCAAAGGTTACAAAAGAGAAGCAAAAGGCCACTTAAGGTCTTTTTAAAGGACAGTTTTCACTACATGTGATTTTTGTTTCACATTCTTTCCTTGAACATAAAATCCATGTAATATGTGACTTCACTCTAGTCTGCTAATGTAGATGGAGCTCCAGCAAGAGAGTTTCTTTGGTTGCCGGAGGATGCTGCTTCAGGAAAACTAGAGAAACAAAGAACTCTTAGTAAGATGTTCTTGGAACCAGTAAATAACTCTTTATCTTTTCAGCAAGTGCTTATTGAAGCCCAAATATGTGCCACTGGCACTGGGAGCACAAAGGAGAATGACACAAGCTGCCTACCTTGAGAAAAGAATAGTGGAATGAAAAGCTGTGTAACTAGATCATTGCAATATAAAATCATGAAGGCTGCAATAGAAGTGTTAACAAAATACAGAGTGAGTTAGAGGAAGTGGTGTCTGCTGCTGTCTGTGGTCCACAAGGCGTCAGGCTAGTAGTTGCTTTGAGTTAATTGGGCTAAGAGGCAAGCATTCTCAACAATAAAACACCTTCATTTCTAAAGCAAGTGAGAGTTTCAAGATATTTCAATATAGCATCTTATGTGCTATAGAAAGTGTCCATTAATGCAGCTATTGTTCCTATTTTACAGAAGAGAAAACTGGCATTGAGCAGAAAAGTGACTCACCCAAGCCACCCAAGAAGTAAGTGCGAGGGCTGGATCTCATGCTCACATTGGAGAGTTTTCTGATACACTGTGCATGGTTGCCTTTACAACCTGAGAGTTAAGTTCAAGATATTCTGACTCTTAATAACTGGGCAAAGCAGAATCAATATAGTGACAAAACTACCTTTTTGACCAAACTTTAGGCAGGCTCCTCTGAGCCCTCTTTTCAACTAGACCTTGTCCTTGAGCCTTGTCTTTGGCAGCCTAGTCCAGTTGCAGCAAAATTCCTGCTTAAGTCAATATAGTGAGGGTCCCTTCACCTTTGATATCTGATCAAATTCCTTATGCCCAAACCCTGATATTGATCATCTTGGCCTGCCTTCAGTAAGAATTCTAAATCAGATTAGCAAGAATCTCCATACTCTTGATGTCTCTTAGTAATTTTCCATATATTAACCCTCTTAACATTGCAATAGTCCTGACATCTATTGCAATAGTCTTGAACTAAGACTTCCTTACCATTTTAACAAGTGTCAAAATAATTTTTTAACAAAAATGTTGCTGATATATAAAGTCAGGCATGTTAAAATGTTTAAGACTTTATTTGAGCAAAAATTGATTTGAATTGGCATTAGCAGATAAAGAGGCACTCCAAGGAGCTGTATGAAATGAAACCTTTATAGATGCAAGGGAGCCAGAACAAGGACACTATACCATGCAAAAAAGTGGGTTGGTTATGGCAAGGTTACTTTCCTATAGGGGATGACAAATGTATCAGGTAGATAACCTAACTAGTACTGATCAGGTGATTCTGATCCCTGATTGACTGGTTTAAGATTCCATTTCTGGGAAAGCCAAAACTGTAATTAAGTCAAGTCTTGTTTTGGTGGCATGTTGCTTAGACTTTATTTTAGGCCTATTATCTGTTTTTAATAATTCTCCCCTTTGATCAGCCTCTCAGCCGAACTGAGAGTTGTAATAAAAAGTTAAGGTATTAGCACTACTCCCAGCTATTGCTCTGGAGTTCTCTCTCTCTTTTTTTCTTTTTCTGAAGCTCTGTCATAGTCACAGGTCATGATACTAGTTTCACATTCTTGAGGTCAGTCATTTTGTTTCTTTTATGACATTCTAGTCTTAGGGGCATGCTTGGTGGTTAGTGGCTATGAACATACATTTAAAGTTTTTGAGTGAATACAGTGTTCCAGGAGGACTACTATGATAATAAGCGGGATAATTCCCAATGTCTGGGGTGTACTTTGGAGCCATGGTCCCCAAGCCTGAAACCAGTCAGAATCAAATAAGTCAAAGACACACCCCATTGAAGAAGTCACTTTCTTAAGCCAACTGACTTATTCAATGATCTTACATAGCTGAGTCTCAACTTCCCCAGAAATGTCAATGCAAGCACAGCACAAACACCTCCTTGTTTAGTCAAAAGAAAATCAAGGACTATCTTACTATCAAGAACAACTTTTGGCCATAGAGTCTAAGACTTTTATTAAGTAGCTATCACTTTAGTAGCAGATTCTGTAATATCTTCAAGAGTTAAGATGTTCCTGATCATAGTCTCATTTGCACTTACGCCTAGCCAGGGTGGTGGGAGTCTGCCAGAGGAAACTAATTTTGAGTCATGAATGCCTCCTGGTAATTCCCATTTGAATCTGTGGCTTGGGACTGGAAGGATGACAGTCATGGAGACCAGTAAAATGTAAGGGTCTGTAGACAACACAGGTTGTTTTATTCTGGTTACCCTTGCTTTGTGTCCCAAGGTTCCCCTGGTTTGGAGGTGTTAACTAAATGGACCATCACAATTAGAGAGTCTCACCATGATAGAGAGGGGGTTGAGTTTGTTTTAGAGAAACTGAAACATTGAAAATTGGGGAAGAACTAAAGGATCACCAGCATCATGAAAAATCCAAGGTTACTTTGGAGGTTGGAATACCCTTCCCTTGCAATGGTCTGAGATATGCCAGAGCAAGACAAAAGTTGGAAAAAGAATCATAAAAGCTTCATGTTGTAAGAATTAGAACATGGATGGTCAGAGAGGAAAAGAGAAATGGAAAGAAACATATTGGGATAAAGTAGTCTACCTCAATGTCAGCTACTTCTCTTCCTAGATAATTTGATTCAGAGGTCTGCAGCATTTGCAGAAGATCGTATGTTAGGTGGAGCTTTCTTGAGTTGTAAAATATGCACTCAAGTTTTGACATTTGTAATTTGGCAGCAGTGTCATTGATCAAGAATACTTGGTAAGATCTTTTCTATGAATCTCAGTTTTCCAAAAGCATCAGAATAAAACAATAACTGTTTGTAACTTATGAGAGACTTAAAAATGTCCATGTTTAAAGATCTGATGTGAGTTCATTATAATGAAGTGGATGAAGAAAGTTTGGCTATTTCTGTGACATATATCATACTAAGATGATAACTGGAATTATGAGTAATAACATTATGCGAAGACATATCAGAGTGTTAGGAATTTTGTACATTTTCAAAACACTTATATAGATAACATGCATCTATACAAATATAAATACAAATATAAATACAAATCACTTATTTGACGATGACTCCCATGTCATTTAGCATATCAAATAAACATAAATAGTTTAACATCATCTCTCTTTTACAAGATGAGAGACAAATCCTTTGAGATTTTCCATGAGGCCCTCTGGGAAACCTCAAAATTACTTTGAGGTCAGAGAAAAATCCATTTAGAATTTGATTTAGGAAAGTTGTCAATGTTAAGAATTTTGAACATTTGAGGAAATAGAATTACCAATTATTATGAAATAATAATTTTCACTTTAACTGAAGTGAAAATAGAAGATTTTAAAAGCAAAAGAGAAGATTGCATAGTAAGACATAAATCGTTGCTTTCCAGGTTTATTACTGAAAAGGTAAAAAGAAAAATAAACTTTCACCATCTCTTATCAAGAGCAAATAGTCTAAGAAACTCTTCTTTTTAACAGAGAGAAAAACAAATTCTGATTTTATACCTGTGAACTTTTAATATTAAAATTCATTTTTTAAACTTAAATCCATTCCAGTCTTAGCTTGACCACACATAAAATTCTTTTCCCAAGATTTCTTTTCCAAACCTTCTACAACCTTTTTTGAAAAATGATTTATTCTCTGAGAACACACTATTTTAGACACTTCTTAAAAATTCATCTATATCTGAAAAGTCAACATAAATATCCAAGTACAAGTATATAAAGTATATCCTATGTGTTGTTGCTACAACATTTTCATATCCGTTCAGATTTTGTCCTGTGTTTTTCCTCTTTCTCATTCTGGAACAATTAGTTGTTTTACTTTCCTTACCTTTTCATACACAGTTGTTATCTTTCACCCTTATTATTTCTAAGTAGCTTTCATTACATATATTGATTAGGATTCTTAAGCCTTAAAAATACTTAATTGCTAATAAAAACTAAGAAGTAAGCAATTGTGGACTTTCTGTTACACTAGTGTTCTGTGGATTGTCAAATTTATAAATACTTTTTTTTAAAAAGATTTTTTTTATTGATTTTTAGAGAGAGAGGAAGGGAAAGGGAAAGAGAGAAAGAAACATCAATGTGAGAATGCAACATCTATCGGCTGCCTCCTGTATTCCCCCCATGGAGGGATCAAGCCCGAAATCCAGGTATGTGCCCTGACCGGGAATGGTACCAGCAACATCTCAGTGCTCGATACGACACCCAACCAACTGAGCACACTGCCAGGGCTAAATACATTTCATAGTTTCTCGAAGCATATTCTTCCTCATAGTAAAATTTCCAATGTGGTACAAAACATGTTTAGTAATAGACCTAAATATCTTTAGTTCCTCTGTAAAAGGAAGCCAAAAGTGCAAAACCTATAATCAGTAGTTAATGTTTCAGTATTTTATCTTATTTATCTTACCAAAAATATTTTGGAAACGATTTTAAGGTAGATTGTACTATAAAGCATAATTATTTTGAAAAGTTTAGTCATAAACTTTTATCTTACTTCTATTTAACTTGTTCTTAATTATGTTTAGATTATTCATGAAAATTTCATGAGACATTAAATAGCTAACCATCACCCTGTTATCTTTCTTGATGGCAAATTCTATAACAAAAATAACATAAGCTTATTTGACTTTTAGTAAACCTAGGTAAAATAAAAGTATTATATTTAATGCTTCTAACTCTAATGACAGGCCTGTTTTAATTAAACTACTAAATATAAACTATATTTTATTCACTGAAGATTACCCTAGATCACATGAACTTTAAAAGCATTACTGAGAGTGTACTTGATGTGCATAAACATACCAAGTGCTGACCATGGACCAAGTTATCTCTTTTAAGCCTCACAATAACTACACAAGATAGAGATTATTCCCCATTTTTCAGGTGGTAAAACTGATTCTCAAAGAGTAACTTGCCCACACTTACTTAGCTAAAAATTGAATCCCCTGATTTATCCTAAAGTCTGTGGTCTTTCCTGTATGCTAGACTAACTAAAAGTGGGATTTGGCCCTTTGTAAAATCAAATATAGTATAATGATAATTGCTTGTAAGTTTTCATTGGCATAGGTATTAAAATTGAGTGGGTGGGGTGTGGAGAGTGGTAGAAAATCAGGTGAGAAAATATTGATGAATTTTTGCTCCTATCTTGGCTCTGACTAGCCACTCCACTGTGGAACTAAGTCCAAAAACAATGACTTGGGATTTTGGCCTGTCTCTCCAACCACCAGCCAAGGATGAGTCAAACCAGTTATATTGACTTGGCTATGTAAGGAATGTAAGGAGTCAAAGTAAATTAATCAATACGTTTTCTGTCAAAAAAATTATTTCAAATATCCTATCAGGTAACAGCAGGGACAAACAGTAAATACTCCTGGAAATACTGAACAACTCATGGATGCAAGAGGCATCCCAAAGTGAGTACACAAGGTACTGCCTTCCCAGGACTCAGAGCCACTCCAAAAGATAACCTAAAGAACAAAACACTTAGCTAATTCTCTTGCGAGCTGGTAACAGTCAGCACATCCCTAGGCTGAAGTGGAATACAACCACATTTCTGTCCGACCATCTTTTGGGGGCCTCCAACTTGGAGGTTGCCAAGTCAAGTTCTCAAGATACAAAACAAACCAAACAAGCAGGCAATAGCTGCCCCTGGCAGAGAAAGGGTTGACAACCAATGGGTATCCCAAAGCAAATTCACAAGTCAATTCAATAAATTCTTACAATTTTTTATTCTTACAATTTTTTGACTTGTCAATCTGAAAGGGACAACTTGAACTTTCACATTCCTCTCTCAATCAGGCACCACAGATAGACAGTTGGGAGACCTGCCTTTGATTTTTTTATTCCTCTCTGTCTTCTGGCAGCTCTCCCAGGAGCCAGTCTGCAGGCTCTGAAGTGAGTCAAGTGTCTCAGTAGGTCTCATCCTAGTCACCAGAAACTGTAAAGGAGGAAAAATAACTTTCCCTGTACCCCTTATAGTGAGTGCTTGGCTGAGACCTCTTTTTCTCTAGGGCACCTTGTAAATGGATGAGCTTATCTAGGTTAAAATTTCTCAGCGGTGGCCACTGTAATTCAAGATTATCTTTGGTAAAGTTAATCTGCTTGTTCAGCCTTAAAACAAAATTGTATTCACCTGAGGCCTCACAATGAGCCCAGCCCAGCTTGATTTGGATCCAGTTCAGTTTCTAAGTTGAACCCAGTCTCACCCTGAAATAGTCTGGTGTTTAAGTAAACCTAGTTCAACTCTAGTGGTTTCCAGACCCAGTCAGGAAAAAGAAAAGCTCCAGATAAATGAAAGCTTATCAAGTGAAAGCTGCAGAACTATGAGGGACTTACCCACCACCTCCAGAGAAAACAGAATATTTGAGAGGCTCAAAAGATATCTATTTGGTTGCTTCTGGGGACAGTTGGGGGTGGGGAGTCTCCTTCAGTTCCATCTTTTTACACAAAGCTGTTAAAAACTAAGCTGAGGCATATTAAAAATTTTATGAGTTTATTTGATCAAAAATCAATTCTTATAGGGCAGCATGCAGTCTAGCAGATAGAAAGCTCTGAGAGCTGTACAAAATGAAAGACTTACAGGCAGAAGGAAGTGAGAATAAGGAAAATAAACTAGGAAAAAAGCATGTTGGTTATTGCAAGGTTACTTTCCTTTAGGGAATGGCAGGAGTCTGTGCGGCAGATTATCCAACTAGTGCTGATCAGGAGATTCCTTGTTGACTGGTTTAAAATTTCATTTCTGGGAGAGCCGAAACTGTAATTAAGTGGAGTCTTGGTTTGGTGATGTGGGCTTAGCATAAGAGACTCCATTTGGGGCCTGTTTTTACAGTATCTAAAATTGAAATTCTGCTTATAAGCCAGTTGAGACTAGCATTATAAAAAAGAGTAAATATTTTCCTCTCATGAAAACACATTAATACATTTTAAGCTTCTTGAAAGTAAAAATGTTGTCTTCTTTACATAAACACTAACTATGGTGTATTTATATAAGTGCATAATAAACATTTAGCAAATCCATGTCTATATGTGATGGGTACATGTATTTATTTATATGTGTCTTATTACTAAAATTAATTTTCTTTGCATAAACATGGTGTCTTAGTTAATGATTTAAAATAATAATCTTGATACAGTTGTAATTAGCTAGTTATTAATAATAGGAAAGAAGCAAAAGGGAAGCTGACATTATAGGCATGTCATCTGGGCAGCTTCACCAGGCAGGGGCAACTTTTGCACTCCCCAGGGAACCACAAGCTCATTCCCTGCAGAATCACTGGGGGAAAGGGTCCAACAAAGGGGAGAGAGACACATATGCAGTGAAGTTGGGGTGACTAGGGAAAGTACCTGCCAGTCAACTCTGGGAACAGAGTTCTTTGACCAGAATGGGTGGAGCCAATACAAGCCCAGGAAAATTTGAAAGTACATAATCCCCAAATGAAGGCATTCCCTCTTGTGATTCTTGTGACTCTTGGCTCATGGCTCACTCTTGGCTTCCTTGCATTTGCTGGCGTTTCCTTCGTGACCATGTGGCCTTGAGGACCCCACACGCAATGGACTGATGGACTACAACTGGGAACACACTAAGCTAGCCTGATGGACTGGACTGTGCAAATATGGAACAGAAACTCTGGACACTGACTCTGACTTTAGCCCTTTTGAAGCCACAATTATATTTCTATGGTGGGGCAAAGGGAAAGGGGACCTTGGAAACGCAGGGATTTACTTCCACACAAATAAAAAATCACTTGTTCTCCCATGTGAGCGTCAGAAAATTCTTTTTCTTGGCATATCACAAAAAGCCCACTCCCATGAGCAACAGGTGGGGATGGGGCCCTCTCTCCACTGGAAACACTCTGAGTAAATCCCTAACTTTAGACTAACTGGAGTGTAAAGTTATTCATGATTAATACATTTAGTTTGTTCTGTCACACAAATGAAGGGCAGCATCCACCACCAGGAGGCAAAGGCTAGAATAGCCAGTAAACGACTAAATGGCCATTTCCTTTTAATTTGCAAATATTTCATACAACGAAGGAACATCACATACTACCCAGAATGAGATAAAAACGCCTTTCCCTCTGCAGCATTTTTCTTAGAGGTGATTATTTACTGATGGTAGATATCTAAGACCTGAGTTCATGTTAACAAATTGAAAAGAAAAACCAATTCACAATTTCCAAAACTACTCTTTAATTTTATATGTAATAACAGCTGAAAGGAGTTATTTACTTCTCACTCTGGGCTTATACCTGTCTTAATTTCTGTGGGGAATTACATAAAAAATTGTAGATCTAGTGCCTGCCCTAGAGGTACTTAAAATCTAAAAGTGGAAAGAGAGTAAAGAAAAATGAAAGATACTTAGAGGCAAAACCAATTTACACTTTCCTATTTTTAGAGGCTCTAGGGAGAACAGCAATTTTCATTGCATGCTGCACTCATAACTTTCGGAGAGAAAAAAAATTAATGCCTTTTTATATGTTGCCAGCTTCGTGAATTCCGTGATGTGAGCAGTAAAGAATGAATTTAAGAGGTGAATAACAAAGAACTCACGATTTTAGATTTTCAGCTGAGATTTACAAAAGGGGAAGGCAACAGGCAGACACAAACATTACATTGATACACTTTCGAGAGCCAGGAAATGTACATGCGGGCTTCCCTGGTAACCTTTGTGTAGAGTGTGAGTTAGCACAGCACTGTCTCCTGTTTTCATATTGCAGTCAAGGACTTACTGTTTCATTAATGTGAATATTTTGCATTTCTTTTCTTTTTTCCTTTCCTTTGTGCTTATTTTACATCAAACTCTGAAATCTGGTGGTGGTTCTTAATTTGTCAGAAGTGCAAATTCTTGGAAGCTAAGTAAGAGCTGAAGATAAACGAAAAGGAAATTTTAAAGATTTAAGTTCTAGAAAGTGAAAAGTGTGTTTGTAATATCAAATTTTCAAAAGTTAGCCCAAAGAGGAATTTCCGGATAATCATGAGAACATTATCCAAATCCCGTTGTCTAAAAAGGTAGTTGGAATTATAGGCAGCCTAAATATTGGCATGTAAACTATACTGCAAGGAGAGCCATGTTGCTTATCAAGTTAAAAATGTAATTACTGTGCATTTTGCTATCAGTAATGGTGAACGGTTGTTAGTCTTACCAGTTTCCCCCAAATCCACTGAAAATACACTATTAACCTCTCTTTGGCTTCACTTGTCTCCTTTCAGGCTTTTTCCTAGGTCCTGGTTGTGATCCTCCTTAGCATCTTTGTATCCCATGATTCTTAGCTTCCCATCATCCCCAATTTGTTTGGCTTTGTTTTGTTATTTTCTATGGGTACAAATATACTACACTTGATCTTAGCCAAAAGGTCAAGAAGCGATTATGGATACATATATATGAATATATTTTATTTTTTATATTTTTAATCATTTTTATTTTTCAGTTACAGTTCCCATACAACATTATATTAGTTTGGGATGTGCACCCCAGTGATTAGATATTATAAAACTTATTAAGTGATCATTCCCCAAAGTCTCATACCCACCTGACACCATACATAGTTATTAGAATATTATTGACTATATTCCCTATGCTGTACCTTGCACCCTCATGACTACACTATAACTACTAATTTGCACTTCTAAACACCTTCACCTTTTTCACCCATCTCCCCAAACCCCTCCCATCTGGCAACCATCAAGATGTCCTCTGTAGCTATGAGTTTGTTTCTGTTCTACTTGTTCAATTATTTTGATTTTTAGATCCAATTGTTGATAGATATGTATTTACGGCCATTTTATTGTTCATATTTTTTATTTTTTTGTTTTGTTTTGTTTTAACAATGCTCTTGTTCTGCTAAGCACTCCTAGGGAAATCCAGAGGAGCCTGCCGGTTGAGTTCTGTGTAATTAGGCTCTCCATGCTGTTATGCTATTCTTTTATCCATCATTAACTACCTTCTTAAAGTGTTTTCTTCAGCAGTTGTTCTAATTCTTTTTCAGTTTCTCCAGCTTCCAACCATGCTATTGTCTCCTTCAGTCTAAGTAAAGACTTCTGTTCATACTTGATTAATAAGACAAGCCTTAAGGAGTTACTTTCCCAGTTCCTCTCCTTTTTATCTAAAAATTATCCATGGATTTTTAGCAGATGTTCCCAGAGAGAGAGAGAAAAAAAGATAAACTTAAATTAGGATAATTTAATGGAGAGAGTTATTAAAGGGACTCTACAAATGTAGGATCTGTGTAGTAACCTAGGGCTAGTAACCTCTAAGTGACCTTTAGCTATGACAGGTGGATATAGCAGTTGCTGGGTTTCCAAAGGAGAGGGTCCTGTAGATTTGACCACCTTGCATGGAGCAGTGACATTCAGTTGAAGGATACAACCAACTCAAGGTGACTCTGCGATACGAGGGCCATACTTGACTTCTCTTTTCTCTCTTACTCTTATCTCTTGCCTGTTCCTCTCCATTGCCCACAGATAAGGTCCATGGATCAGCTTGGCAGCAGAATGATGTTTGGAGGGACAAATAGAGATTATTTAGCATATACCTCAACAAATGCTTTTGTTATGTCTAATATATTTTAAAATATAATTTATCATTTTAGATCTCATAAAGGATAAATAATTGGTCCTGCCTCCAACTTCTAAAACAAGCTCAGAACCTAGAAGTGAAGATGTATACACCTATAAGTATATAAGCTATGTGTATAAGGCATGTACACAAATATATGTATAAAAATATAGTACAAGATAAAAAAGTGTTATAAGCTAGCTACATATAAAATGCTGTGGCAAATGAAGCAGTCAGAAATTACCACGGTGGGATAAATCATAATATTTTCATGTGATTGGTACCTATAAGACTCAGGAGCATTTACAAATATTGAGATGGAAACATCCGGGAAGGAATTCTAGTCAAAGAGAGCAACACAGGCTAAGGCTGTGAGATGTGAAAACATCAAGTATATAGAGAAATATATAATGGGCAAGAAAGTTGTGAAGTTGGGCAGGCTGCAGAGGCCGTTTTAGGTATGGTTGAGGAAAGCGAACTTTCCTGTCCTTACTATGTGGCCTCATTATACTAAGTGATTAACTTTTGTTAATACTTTACATGCAACAGATACATAAAGCAGATATTATGATCCCCATTTTACAGATGAGGAAACTGACTCTTAAGATAAGGTTAAATAATTTCACCAAAGTCACAAAACCAAAAAGTAGCTTTCTGTGGAATTTCAATGATATGATATATAACACACATTAAAGGCAGAGTGCCAAACACATAGCAGATATATATACAGTCATGGGTTCCTAACAACATTTTCATCAACGAGGGACCACATATACGATGGTGCTCCCATAAGACTATAATGAAGGTGAGAAATTACTATTGTCTGGTGACATCCTAGCCATTGTAATGTCATAGCACAATGCATTATTCACCTGTTTGTGATGATGCTGGTGCAAACAAACCTACTGGGCTGCCAGTCATATAAAAGCATAGCACATACAATTATGACAGTGCATAATATTTGATAATGATAATAAAGGACTGTTAGTGGTTTATGTATTTATTGTACTATATGTTTTATTGTTATTTTAGAGTGTTTTTTTTTTCTTAAAAAAATATGTTTGCTGTAAAAGAGCATGCGGTGTCACAGTGGCAGCAGCCCCGCACCGTGGCTCTTGACAGCATAATTTCTCCTGGGCTTGATTTAATCTCATGTCGTTTTGCGCAGTAACATGCTGTGCACAGGTTTGCATCCTGGGAGCAACAGGCTGTACCATACAGCTCGGGTGAGTACAGGCTTTCACATCTAAGTCTGTGTAAATGCACTCTAGGCTGTTTGCACAACAAAATCACCTAACGACACGTTTCTCAGAACATATCCCTGTTGTTAAGCAGCACATGACTATATATTAGTGAGCAATAGCCATCTGAATCATCCTGACTTTTGGCCGTAGTGTTGGATGGATTAAAGGAAGAGAAGTGCTGAGGGGGAGAAAATAGGGGCATTAATGGTGATGCTGATGGAAGAAACAGGAAAAATAGAATGGGTTTGGGAAATACTATAATCAGGTTGATGTAATTTGGCAACTGATCTGAAGATGGGAAGCTAGAAAACAAGGGTGAAAGATAAGAGAGTTCCCCAATAAGCTATTTTTGTTTTCTTCTGTTCCCTTTCTCTAGAGACAGCTTTCTAATCTCCCTAAGCATCTACACTGGGCCTTTCCTCTCATTGTTCTCTCTTGTTCCACCCGTTAAACTAAGATTAATTATAAACTGTTTTTATTACATTATCTGAAACATCTCTTAGAATTAGTCTCAATTTAAGCTCTGATTATTAGAGTTTACTTAGATTATTGTAATAATCTTCTATTTTCTTTCTCTCCTGTTTCTCTTCTAAAAACTTGTTACCTCAACTTTTTCCGATTTTAAAAGTTTATAATCATTTTCTTTTTCCATTGAAATGTTTCAATGACTCCCATTTAGCTAAAGATTAGGTCACTTTAAAAAAAATTATCTTTATTGTTGAAAGTATTACAGATGTTCCTTTTATGGAAAAAAAAAAGGTCACTTACCTACCATGCAATAAAATGTTACATTGTAATTAGAAAAGATGAGATAGATCTCTTGATATTTTCCTGAAAATATATCCATGTAAGAAAGCAAGTTTTAGCCCAGCCAGCGTGCATCAGCAGTCGGGCATAAACCTATGATCCAGGAGATCATGGTTCAATTCCCCAGTCAGGGCACATGCCCGGGTTGCGGGCTCGATCCCCAGCGGGGCCCGTGCAGGAGGCAGCCGATCAATAACTCTCACCATTGATGTTTCTATCTCTCTCTCCCTCTCCCTTCCTCTCTCTGATTATATATATATATATATATATATATATATATATATATTTAAAAATCAAGTTTTAGAATTATAGGTGTAATGAGAACCTGTTTTTAAAATGAAACAATTTATATGCAGTCATATTTCATTCCCTTTGTATATATATGTATAAAAGTCGAAAGACTATATACTTATTTATTCCTTCTTTAGAGTGGTATTGGGAAAAAGGTTCTCAATTTTCTATACATACTTTCAGGTTTTTAAAAACCTTTTTCAACCAGCTTTGTATTACTTTTATAATTAACTTTTAAAAGAAGAATAAAACGCAAACATCCTGGCTTGGAATTTATGGCCCTTCCAGTTTCGAGCCTGAATTGTAACCACCCACCCGAACCTCTCACTGTACTCAGGCGTCTCATTCCCCCGTCAGCAAATACACGGACCACGGGCGTCACTCTGCCCTCTGCCCTCTGCCCTCCCTCACGCACAGC